>NC_085847.1:8020962-8253462 GCF_035594765.1 Anolis carolinensis
GCCAGGAGATGCTGTTCCTCCAGACTTTTTCCTCTGGTGTCCTTACTTGGGGAAAATGCATTGTTAGGAGCGTGTCCAGAACGCTTGTGTTCCTCCTCCAAAAATCATCGGGGACACCCTTCAGCCCCAAGGTTCTGCTAGATGCCTCCTGGAACCAATGCAAGCCTCATGTCCAGTCTGTTGTTGTTGTTGTGTTCTCTCAAGTTGTTCTTATGGCAATCCTAAAGCCCCTATCTTGGGTTTTTCTTGGCTAGATTTGTTAACAGGTGGTTTGTCTTTGCCATCCTCTGAGACAGAGAGAAGTGACTTGCCCAAAGTCATTGAATAGGTTTCCATGAACAGAGAGTCAACATCTGGTCTCTGGAGTTCTAGCCCAAGCGTCAAGCCACACCATGCTGGTCCTTCATATGCCCAGTACTTTCATGATAAATTTTGATTTGCAGCCCCAGTTCTTGGACTACATTGCCTGACTTAATTGATGTCTTTGGGGACATTTGTAATGTGAGCCCAAAGCTGTTTCACTGAGTCACCACATTGACATCCGTATGGATCAGACATACTGAGACTACATTGGCTTTGCTGGACGATCTCCTCCATGTTGTTGTCGCAGCTCCCAGACAGACAAAGAGCTCCATGTGCCCTCCCGGTCATTTTGGGCACCCCATGCTGATATCAGCAGAGACATCCACATGACTAGGAAGAAAGAGGGAACTAATCTCTCCAGCTTCTTGGTCAGTTGGGTATCTCTGTTGATGTTCTCATGGGGCTCCCACAATGACGAGGAGTCCATATGGAGATATGTTGTCAGCTGGGAATGATAATGGAGATGCAAGATAAAGTGGGTGACAACAGTGACTCATGTGACCAGCAGACTGGTCTGAATCTGATGTGATCTAGCTGTCCACACTGTCCCAAAGCTGCAATCATGAGGACAACCAAGAGGCAACTTAGGTTGAGTCCGATATGTAATGCCTGCATAGACCCTCAGTCCAACTGAGAGCAGCGAGCCTGGGTAAAACATGCTTAGGATCGGTTTGCAGTTGTCCTTGTTCAGATAGGATTGCCACTTAATTGACCTGCATGTGATCCCTGACCTCAGGGTTTCACAGAGGAGCTGGGCTCTTGCCAGGGGCTCTGCTTTGATCTGGAATTTCATATCTCGCGCCGCTTATTTTGCTTATCTTAATTGCTGGTAATACTGATTTTGGAGAAGTTAGCAAAGCAAGAAGCATTTCAAAGGAAACCGGGCAGAACAAAAGCTGGAGGACAACTATAATAAAAAACCATAAGGAGCAAGTCTGGCTGTATTGGACAAACCCGTTGCCTCTGGTCGGAGCCTTAGGGACAGAACAAATAGTTATCCAGAAATACCTGCCTGGAGCATTATTGCTGGACCTGAATACTTTCTCAATTAATGTCTCACCTGAACAATCATAGCAGTCGTATAGTGCCACTTATAAAGTGTGGTCCCTATCTCAACAGATCTATATCTAAAACAAGCACAAAACCTCAGGCATTACTACTATCACTATCATCATTATTATTGGCTGGCAATGGCAAGGGAGGGTAAATAAAGATATTTTTGATACAGCTGGAAATATGGGGGTTTCTCTTATCCCCTCGTTAAGCCTTACATAAATCAATTCCAAAAATACTCCCTTTTTACAACATTAAAACTCATGTTTATTTTTAACCAAAGAAGGAAATCGGTAAACAGCAGGAGGAAAGTAATAAATCTGAAAGAGAGGCCAGCACTAAGTTCCCACAGTACAGATTGATAAAAAAAGACCCCTGTCGGACCCAGTGTAAATACTATTTTTCTGTCCATCACATTTCTAAATATATATTTATAATCTGTAGAATCAGTGATAACAGTATTTCTCAAGACAAAAATGCGCTGGTCGTAATGCAGGCTTATTGTTCTGTTTTGACAGAGAGCAGCGTCACGAAAGAAGGAGGGGGAACAGCCCCCCAAGAAGAAAGGAGGCCTTAGGGCCCTACCACACAAAATATCAAGGCAGATCATCCACAGTGTCTGCTTTGAACTGGGATATCTGCCATATAATGAAGTTCAATGTCCCTGTTGTGAGCCACCCCGAGTCCCTTCGGGGAGATGGGGCGGGATATAAACATAAAGTTTATTTATTTATTATTTATTTATTCAATATGGATTTTATAAAGCTACTAGCTGTGCCCGGCCACGCGTTGCTGTGGCGTTGTCTGGTGGTGTTGGTGAGAAATTGTTGAGGTAGTGGTGGTATTGAATGTCTGTTGTATGGTTGTCTTTATGTTTAGTATGCATTTGGTTGTTTGTGTACTGTGAAAGTGGTGAGGATAGAGGACACTGTTTATGTTGGATTAGTGAGACTCTACTGTATATTTGTAATCTTATATTATCTGCCTGGAACTGCCCCTTCTACACAGCTATATAAAATGCACACTGAAGTGAATTATCTGGCAGTGTGGACTCAAGATAATCCAGTTCAAAACAGATAATATAAGATTCTAAATGGGTAATATAGCTGTGTGGAAGGGCCTTGAGTCTACACTGCCATATAATCCAGTTAAAATCAGATAATCTGTATCTTATAGGCAGAGTGGAAGAGGCCTGAGGCCTAACTATGCCTGTCCCCTGGGCTGAGTTGGTTGCTAGGAGACCAAGTGGGTGGAGCTTAGCCTTCAAACTGGCATCAATTGGATAAAAACAATTATTCCTTTCCCTCTGATTAAGACTTTATTTTTCTTTTCTTTTTGTTGTATCAACCTAGAGCCATGGATGATGGGTTGTGTTGTCAAATTTTGAGTTTGGGGGGCTTGTAGTTTTGTTGTTTTGTCCGCTGCCCTGATGCCACCACTCTTTTATATATATAGAAGATGTGAAAGGGGCCCTAGGTGCTGAATTATTGGGACGTCTAAAAATGCTAATTTCAAGCATGTTTGCAGTTGCGTTGTGCAGCCCTTTCCCTTTCCTTGTTTATGGCCCCATCCACACTGCCATATAATACATTTGAAACTTGAATTGTTCACTGCAGTTAAACTGCATTATACAAGTCCACACTTGCCATATGATGCAGTTTCAAACTATGGGAGACGCAACTGGATGTTTATAACTGCAGAACACCAGCGTCGCCGTCGAAGAAGAGCATCATCCTTCTAACAACTGGAGCAAATGTGTCTGTCTTCTCTTTTTTTCTCTCCTTTTTCTTTGGACGCTGACAACCAGCATGGAAGGCTAAGGGACTGCCATATGATGGAAGCTTTGGCTAATGCCCTGCGGAGAGCCAAGGAGAATCACAGCACCTTCTCACCTCCAACTGCCTGCGAGCAACACGGCCCAGAGATGAAAAGGGCAAAGAGCACAGCCGGCATAATTCCTCAGGATAAAACAGAGGATTACAAGCTCTTTTGTTGCAAGGCTACCTGTAATTATGGCTCCCGGGATTTGTTTTTTCAGCGACTCCTCCTCGGAAGATCGGGGACAAGATAGGGGCTACCTTTGTGGAGCCCAGCCATAAAGGTTTATGACTCCACCAGACCCTCCCCAAACAAGCTCCACTCTCCGATGACTATCTCTCTGTGCTGTCCTCTGCCCCAAAGGAGCCTCCAGGCTATCTGAAGGGCTCCGGCTCTTCTTGAGGCTGAAATTCCCACCCAGAGCTCAGTGGGGCATTAAGCCCATGCCTCCTGACCGTCCCTTTTGGTCTTTAACAAGGCGACAGGAGATCAGGGCTTTGACCTTTGGCAGACTCTTCCTTTCCCGTTGGGCTTCTCCAGATGGGATTCCTGCTAGGCACACTCTCAAAGAGCTTTCAGAATCCTGTCCCAGGTCATTTTCGACCAAAAATTGCAGAATCAATACCCTGACTATTTAAACATGAAATGACAAAATTCTGTTTTGGTTTGTTGGTGACCTGAAATTTTGCAGAAACAAAATTCGGCTCGTATCTCCAGGAAGCTACAAAATTCTGTTTCAAGTCCTTTGTAATAAGAATTTGACATATACACACGGTTAACCAGGACTGGTAGATGTCAGATAAATGTAGTTTCTGGTTGCTTGAGAGTTACTATTAAAAATAAGCCTCATTAATGCCATAAACTTTGTATTGACTTGATATTAATATGGAAGGACAGTCATTAAAATCAAATTAGGACCAATGAAGACAAATTTAACTTAATGTAACACAGTTTCCCTGTATTATACATGCAATTTAAGTTGTTAATTAAAATATTATTTCTTTAATTTTTTGCCACTTGATTAAAACTTTCAGTTGTTTGAGTTCCAGTTAACTGAGAATCTACTATATCTGCATGAAATTACAGAATTCTGTTTCAGTTCATTTGTGACCAAAAAAGGCACAAACAAAATGTGAATTATATTTACTTGAAGCGACAGAATTCTGTTTCAGTTCATTTGTGACCAGGGTTTGAAAAAAACAAACAGTTTAGCATATCCATGCTTTTGTTAGGCCAGTGGTTCCTATAATTTTTATTTATTTATTTTGACCAGGGACCACTCTCCAATTTTAGTACCAAAAGGGTTTACAAATTGGTTTTTGGTCAACTTTAGATTCAGTTTGGTTATTTGGGGTGCTGATTCAGAAAATTACATCGGATAGACCACATCACTTTCTAATTTCTGTTATAGAACATATGCCATCCAGTAGTCGCCATCTGCTCGCTCACAGAAAACCATCTTTAATAATCTAGAACTGGTGTGGTCTGTCCAATGCAATTTTCTGAATCGGCATCCAAATAACCCAGAGTCAAAACTCTCTCTAAATAAGAAGATATTTGTCAATAGGAGAAGAAGGGTGGAGTGGAGGGAGAACACTTCACTTTATTTTTGAAACATTTGCAAACATTTCAAATTTCAGCATAAGCAAGGTGGAAAGAATTTGTCATTTCAAGGCAAGCGAGAACGGAACTAACAGATTTACCCATCCCTACAAGGGGTGCCTTAAAAATCAGATTAGAAACAGATTAGAAATGTCAGCTAGTACGAAATCCTAAAAATTGGATTAGAGGTAGATTAGAAGTTTCAATTAGCAGAGAATGTTGCAGAGAGATTGTTTCTGGGAACTTCAGTTCTGCTCACTGGCAACGGAGTCTCTCTTTTCAGGCTCCGTTTAAGGAGCTGGTTTTGACCACCGAAGCCTCAAATGGTTGGGACAAGGTTAAAGATGATTGTCTACACTTCAATGGGCCAGCAACGGTTTCATGAACATCTCCAGATGCTGGGTTGCTGTGATTTTTCCAGTCTTTCTCTGTGCTCACAGAGAGTGTTTTGTCAGTGATGGACCCACACCTTTGAAATCCCCTCCCCTCCAAAAGAGCCTATAGTTAATACTCATAGTTAAGAGCCAAGTAGAATGTCACCCTTTCGCATTACACAATTACAGCACCATGATTCCACTTTAACTGTTGACTCCTGGGATTGTTAGTTTGATGAGGCTCAAGAGCCAGGATTCCCAACCTTTAGGTCTCCAACTGGTTGGTCTTTCAACTCCCAGAAGCACCAGCCAACTTGGCCAATGGTCAGAAATCCTGAGAGCTGGAACATCTGGAAGACCAAAGTTTGGGAAACACTGAACAAGAGCGCTACAACGCATTACACAATTACAGCACCATGATTCCACTTTAACTGTTGACTCCTGGGATTGTTAGTTTGATGAGGCTCAAGAGCCAGGATTCCCAAACTTTAGGTCTCCAACTGGTTGGTCTTTCAACTCCCAGAAGCACCAGCCAACTTGACCAATGGTCAGAAATCCTGAGAGCTGGAACATCTGGAAGGCCAAAGTTTGGGAAACACTGAACAAGAGCACTATAGCGCAAAAGTTCCGTTTCCCTGAATCACTGATTTGTTACCGTTAACAAAAATAAGAGAAGGAAACAAATGATATACAGAGTCAGACCCAAGCCATTGCTACTTTGGAGATCCATTCTCCCCATCCCACAGCGACCTTGAGGGTCGTAGCTGAACTCAGAAGGAAGCAGGATTTGGAAGGAAGCTTCATCCTTCCAAATCAAATGGCGCCTTGTGTCAAGTCCTGATGGCACTCCAACACTCGAGCAGACTAGATGTCCATTGTGCCCCTTGCTGAGCATAACATGCTCCATTACCACCGGCGGCATCCCATTTATTGTCCTCCTCTGGCCAAAACCAACCTGATGGTCACATCTCTTTGGAATCCATGCCCGTCACCCATAGCAGGACCTACCATGCCTCCTGGGTCACCTATGTGAATTGCAAAGGTCTTATTCTTCCAGGAGAAGAGAAGCAGGGGGTTGATATGGTTAATCACCAAGCACTAAGGTGACATTAATGCAGCTGTCAGAAAGGCTTCCACGGAAAGGCCACCATCGCTGAGCAATTAACTAATGGACCATTCGAGAGTGTCGAAAACTGTCAGAACTCGGCAGCCAGTCTGCCTCGCGACGCCTTAAAAAGAACAGTGAATTATCAAGGAGCCCAAGCCTCCACTGGAAATGGGCCTCGAAACAACGTGTCCTTTATTTTCATGAAGCTTCTTTTGGTCCAGTTGACCAGGGTTGCCTTGTTCCACCCAGGGTTCAGAAATAATCTGAGTTCTTTCCCTCAGATGTAAGCCCACTCAAATGCTTCTCCTCCTCACATACCTCTGACACCTACAACATGTAACTTCAACGTGGCTTATGGTTAAGAGACTCAGAAGGCTAGGCACATTGCGGGCTTGGATTTGCTTGTATCACTGTGTGTGATTATGCACAGAGTTCAAACTGAATCAATCAAAAGCGAATTTGGAATTTGCTAGGCAAACAAACCCACCGGATTATGAGCAGATTCAATTACTCACTGAGTCACACAAACTGAAAGCCTAGTACCACTGTGCAGTCAAGGCCCCATGGAAAGGGCACGAGTGCTCCAATCATGAGTAAGGCCAGTTATGTTTATAGTGGAAGGAAATGCACACCGGAAAAGGAACAGGGCCATGCCTACTACCTAATGGTGAAGAATATCAGATGACGCTTTTCCCCATACCTGATCTATTCTAAATGGCAGCAATAGCAGAAAACGTGTCCAGATCAAGGGAAGCATTAGTGTTACATTTTCTTACTTTGGTCAGACTTTACCTGGAATCCTGTGTCCAGATCTAAGCACTGCAGCTCAAGCTTCGAAGAAGCTGAAACATGTTCAGAAAAGGGCATCTGAGGTGGTCAAGGTCTGGAAACCAAGTCTGATGGGGAACAATTTAGAGAACTGAGTATGTTTAGCTTGGAGAAGAGAAGACCGAGAGATGCCATGATAGCCATCTTTAAGTGTCTGAAGGGAGGTCATGTAAAATGTGGAGACTAGAACATGTATGTGCCTTCAAGTTAGTTTTTGTCTTACCCTGAACCCATGAATTCCTTAAGCAAAGATGCATTAGCCCCGCTTTCTTCTTTCTGCTAGTTTTATCTTCACATAAGATTTCAACATCAACAGGTCTTATTTATTTATTTATTTATATCCCGCTTTATATATCTCTCCCTACAGAGACTCAAAGCGGCTCAATCCAAAACATTACAACTTGAAATATACAAATATACAAATATAAAACAGTACATCATGATATATTATCATATATGATCAGTAGTAATTATATTTAATGTATTAGTATTACTATGTTACAATATTATGATTGCAATAATACAATATTATAACTACAGTAGAGTCTCACTTATCCAACATTCGCTTATCCACCGTTCTGGATTATCCAATGCATTTTTGTAGTCAATGTTTTCAATATATTGTGATTTTTGGTGCTAAATTCATAAATACAGTAATTACTACATAGCATTACTGCATATTGAACGGCTTTTTCTGTCAAATTTGTTTTTTTACATGATGTTTTGGTGCTTAATTTGTAAAATCATAATGTAATTTGATGTTTAATAGGCTTCTCCTTCATCTCTCCTTATTATCCAACATATTCGCTTATCCAACGTTCTGCCGGCCCATTTATGTTGGATAAGTGAGACTCTACTGTACTCTATTGTATAATTATATAATATGATATAACTATTAGAATAATTATTATTATTGTGATGATACAATATTATAATAACAGGCCTTCAGAGATTATATTCCCAACAACCAGACTGGAAGTGGTACAGCGGCGGGTTCTCCATTCATGGTTATAGCAGATCTATTTGATCTCATAAGTATTGCGGGGATGGAGGAGAGAAATGGCCATGAAAAGAGTCACCAAGCAGAGTAATCCTCCAATGCGCTCATGCAGAAGGCCCTATGAGCAAACCTGTCTCCTCCCTCATTTATTTGGAAGAGAATCGAAACACAGTGGCAAATAGTAAATCAACAAGGTGAAGGTGATTTCCCTGGTCATAAAGGAAGAGCAGGCGGCAGCCAGAGCTTGGAAATAAATGCGCTGGCTGTGTTTGGCTGTTTACTTGTCCCTGCGTGCAAACGGCCACCCGACATTCACCCGGCATTTTCCCGGTAGCCATCCGGTGCCTGTCTTTCCCCTGCTCCGGCAGTGCCATTGAAAGAGGCCGATACAGACACGGTGGCGCCAGGGAACCTGTAATAACTTGCTCATTGCCACTGAGTTGCATCGGCCCAGCCCATCACCTATCTGCCTCTGCGCTCCTCCTTATTGCTCACCTGATAACGATAGGCCCGGCAATAAAGGCCAGGCGTGATGCAGGAGACCTCTCTTTCCCCCTCTCCCCCTCCTGCTTCTCCTCCTTGGCTTCACCTGCATTCGCGTGTCAAAATCGGTTCAAGGTTCTGGCTACAAAACATCCAACCTCTGCACCAGAAGCTGAGAACAACTACCCTGGTCACATTGGATTGGATTGCTCGGAGTTCCGCATGCATGCTTGGCTTCCCAAAGAGCTTGCAAATCTGGAATCCTGTCCATAACATACATGCACAGAACTTGGACTCATATGTGTACAGTGTTCCCTCACTTATCACTGGGGTTAGGTTCCAGAACCACCCGCAATAAGTGAAAATCCACGAAGTAGGGACACTGTATTTATTTTAATATTTATACATTATTTTAGTAGTTATACACTATGTCAAGTCTTTATCAACCAATCGTGTGTTGATAAATCGCCTCCTCCTCTTCCCGTTGCCACTTGGGCTCCTTTCCTCTCCTTTGGCTTCTCCTTCCTCCCTTCCTTGTATTTTTTTATGATTTATAATAGTCTTTTAGACTTTATTGAAAAACCGCGAAACAGCGAATCTGCGAAAAGTGAACCGCAAAGTAGTGAGGGAACACTATATGTCTTTTTCCCCGTCATTGTGTAAGGAGATCTTCATTGCCTCCTTGCGCAACCCCTTGGTGTCATTCTCCCAAACAGATGCCAATCCCTGGAGGGGCACTGCCAAGCGCCAAGACCATTGAGTGGTTGAGAGAGAAGCAGACCATAAAAACACCGTTGGGGCCACATGAGACCCCAGGACCCCAGCTATCCCCATTTAAAGTTTTGCTTGCTCGCATCCCACAATAGGCAAGTCTTATCGCCAAATGAAGAGGGATGTTTCTGCTAAAAATAAACGGATTATGTCCTACCCTCAGCCAATAAACACTTCCCAAAAGGGATGGCCAGACTGTAGGGATCAGATCGTAGGGTTTGAAGGGTAGAGTCACAATTGGCTGTCAAGTCACTGGAATTCCATAGAGCTCCTCATTGTGGTGACTTGTTGAAGTACAAGTGGAAGTCATCTTAGGAAAAATGTCCTAGACTGACTCTCAGGTCAACCACAGCTATAGAGTAGGCTTCCTGGTTGAGTTGAGGCTTGCTTAAGCCGGCTAGCATATCTATCTCAACTTTAGTGTATTTTCATTGAGGAATCATGAAGACTGCAGTCCAACATATAGAGAACTTTACAGCCTTTGTTCTTGACCATGTTGGTTCTGAGCAAATGCCAAGCTGTTGTGGTAATCTCCGAGTGGTTAGACTCAATTTAACCCTCTTTGGGGGAGATTCCACCAAAAATCAGCAGAGTAGCTAAAGCAAAAGCTTTCAAATGCAACAGTTACTTACACGGCGCGAGCAAAGAGAAGCCTTTGACCATTTAGGATTGCAATGGAGTGTAGAGTCTCAGTAAAAGTTCAAAAAATATTTATTCAGGTAAAAAGAACTCCATTGTAGATAGAAAGGCTTGGGAGCTGTCTAGTCTACTCTAGACTGGTTTCTAAGGAAAAATAAGAAAGGAAAAATAACAAACATCTAAATAGTTACCTCTTGCCAGGAGAGACAGCAAGATGCTTCTTGTTAGCTAGAAGAACAAAGGGAGAAGAGAGAACCAAAATGGTTCCAACCTCATGGTCCAGTTTATTGGGGCCATAAAAGACATTCTGACCAATGAGAAGTTAGTGTCCCTGGAGATTCACATTTCCAGTAACTTCAAAGTAAGGGATGTGACGTAAACAGGATAGAGTGAAACACAGTAAAGCCTATCTAGGCATGCTTTGGAAACAGGGAAAGGATTCCCTCAGTCTAACTCTATCATCTATCTAACTACATCTAGACCTGAGTAGTCCAGGATGATTCCCAACACAAGCAAGCCCAGTGCCCTTGTTTCCATGCAAAGCCATTGAACTTCTGGTCAGTAAATCAGGAACATCTCATAGGAAGCTGGATTGGCACTCTCTGTGTTTTCTTTCAGCTGGGATGCAAAGATGGGTACTATTCAAAGGATATTTGTGCTCCAGTGCACCCCAATCTTATTCATTTGATGGACTGGATGCAGATGTTCCAACCCCTTCTGTAGGAGAACATATACTTGTGCAAGACCCCAAAAGGATTCCAGCCATGGAAGGTGATGTAAGAGGAGGTCGAGGTGGGAGAGAGGGGGAAGACAGATTCCAGATTCCCAGAAACCTTATTTTTAAACAACGGCAATAAGAAAACTAATGAATCACTCTGCAGCGCAGGTGATGCCAAAATAAAGTGGGCATCGAACTATAGAGGGAACCATTTCAGATTCCAAATGAGAGCACCATTCGAGGGAAGCTGGAAAATGCAACCACCTAAGTAGTAAATCTTCCACTCAGAGGCCTTGGAAAAACACCAGGTAGGGGAAAGAGTCAAGGGAGACCTCTTGCCGTATAAAACAGTCTGGAGTAGCATAATGGGTAACTGTTTCTGTATAACTTTGAGTTCATGATGAAGAAGAAGAGCAAAACATGGACAAAAGGGACAAGACATACCCGTCTGGATATTTCCAGGCTGTTTTAGAGGCACTGGTGTCTCCAACATAGAGAAGAGCAATAGAAACGTCAATGATTTGGAAGATGGAAGAGAGGGCATCCTTATCACATCTGCAGATGACACCAAATTGGGAGAGAGAGCTAATACCCCAGATGAAACACATAAGCCAAGAAGAAACTCTTCCGAAGCACTTGGGTTCCTCCAAGTGGGTCCGCACTCATGATTCACCATTGTGAAGGCCGTAATGAGCAGTGAGGCCCTTGCTCCATGGGTCGCTGAAGGATTCCTTTCAGTTCTGGCCCCAGCACACCTTTAATACCGCAAGGTACATTCCAAACACAACAGCGCATTAGAGCCTACATCATTATTCTATCGGCGGGAATAACACACGGCCCGGATGGAATCTGGGGAAAGAAGCATTTCAGTCATTAGCGATGGAACAAAAACAAATAAATAGAATGTGGTGACATTTATGGGGAAGGCGGCCAGGACTTGGAGAATTCCTGGCCTGATGCTGTCAAGGCCTTCGCAGCACCGGGAGGCATTTAAAGCTAAATTAAAATCCTCATTTGCTGCTCTTGAGAACCTTCGTGTTGATGAGGTCCCTGGTGGACGCAGTTTTTATGGGGAGGGATGTAAAACCTAAGCGACGTTGCCACACTGCAAACTTTCAGTTGCACTGATGTAACTCAGGTCCCATAAGTATTCTGCCAGTTTCTCACCAAGTGGGTTGCCTATAGTGTTGTCAGCACCATGTTGTCAGACCTGGAGAGAAGAGCTAGAACATCTCTAGATGTTGATGAGGCATCCCAAGGTACATCTACAACACAGAATGAATGTATGTTGTCGAAGGCTTTCATGGCCGGGATCACAGGGTTGTTGTATGTCTTTCGGGCTGTGTGGCCATGTTCCAGAAGTATTCTGTCCTGACGTTTCGCCCACATCTATGGCAGGCTTTCTCAGAGGCTGTGAGGCATGGATAAACTAGGCAAGGAAAGGAAAAAAATATATATCTGTGGAGAGTCCAGGGTGTGGCAAGAGTCCTTTGTCACTGGGAAGCCAGCCTTAATGTTTCAGTTAATCACCCTAATTAGCATTGGAAAGGTTTTGTCTCTTGCCTGGGTGGGCATCCTTTGTTCAGTCATTAACCGTCCTAGGGGCTCCTCTGACCTCAGAGTGTTGGTTCCCATCTACTGTTTTGATTTTAGAGTTTTTTTTAATACTGGTAGCCAGATTTTGTTCATTTTCATGGTTTCCTGTGAATGTAGTTTGACCCTATTTGAACTGCCATCTCTCAATCGATCCCATAGCATTGAGCCACCACAGTTCAAGAGGCCATTTGACCATTTGGGGAATCCAGGACCTTGGGTTGAGGAGAATCTCAAAGCAAGCTTCACTGGATCACGTGGCTTTCCTTTCCCCACCCAGTGCTCTTGGAAACAACACTGAAGTTCATAGGCAGCTGATGGGCTTGTCTAGAGCATTTCCAGCATTATCTTTATTAACTGTGAAGTTATCTCTTGCCTGAGATACCGAGTTGGGAAAGGAGGAGGCATCGAGCTGAAGGTGATCCAAGCTGTACAAGGATCACAAGCCATAAAGCGGCGTGTGACTCCCCCCCCCCAATCTTCTTAATGACCCCACCCCTCCAAACACCTCTTAAGCACACAATCCCGGTGACCAAAGGTACACAGGAGTTGGGTGCAAGTGTGCAATTCCTAGATAGGTCAACAGTGTTTCAAAACACCATAAATTAATCCTCAGGTGTCATTTGCCTGAGAGCAATCGAGATCATAAATCACCCAGCTGACACGAAGGGTGACTAAGGGATCTCCTCCTGAAAAGTGCCAACACACTGCCTTTTCAGATGATGGCATGGGGTTAAAGCACGGAAAGAAAACCTCTGAATGATTCAGAGATAGGGAGGGAGGAATCTGCAGTGCGTGGAAGGAAACATCCCAGAGGTCCTTTGGGTGTGAGAGACAACCAAGAAATGGTGGCTACCAAAAAAAGCACAACCTAGAGCTGAACCAGTACTAACAAAAATGTAAGGCACTACAATTAGGAAATACAAATGAAATAGAGAAATAGAGGATGGCTGACATCTGGCTCGAAAATAGTCCACGTGAAAAGGATCTAGGGGTCTCCATAGACCAGGCCCACACCTATGGCAGGCATCCTCAGAGGTTGTGAGGTCTGTTGGAAGCTAAGTAAGTGGGGTTTATATATCTGTGGAAAGTCCAGGGTGGGAGAAAGAGCTCTTGTCTGTTTGAGGCTAGTGTGAATGTTCCAATTGGCCAGCTTGATTAGCATTTAATGGCCTTGCAGATTCAAAGCCTGGCTGCTTCCTCCCTGGGGGCATCCTTGGTTGGGAGGTGTTAGCTGGCCCTGATTGTTTCCTGTCTGGAATTCCCCTGTTTTCAGAGTGTTGTTCTTTATTTAGGCTTTTCCTTAATCCCTCCTTATTGTCCAACATTTTCACTTATCCAATACTTTTATTTTTCAGTGATTGGTTTGGGGGGGGGGGGTGCCAAAATTCTGTTCGCCTGCACTTGAAAATTACCTTGGGCTGGCCCTGTCCATAGATCACAAGCTGAGCATGGCTCAACAGTGTGTTGCAACAGCTTTAAAAGGCCAATGTGATTCCAGGCTGTATTATATAAGGACATATGAGTAAATCCTCCCTGCTGACCCAACAAATGAAATTATTCCGACTGATTCATTCCAAATGGTTCCAAATGAAGAAGCCTTGGCAAGCACATAGAATCACTCAATACATTTGAAAACGAAACTGTATTATTGTTTGATGGGCTTAACTGTAGCCTATATTTGAACAGAAAGGTTTAGGAATGTTGCTGTTTGGAGCGCAACCACAGAATCACAGTGTTCGAGGAGTCATGATTTGAAATCTCGTTTTTCAGACGATGCGACTTACAAAGAACAGCAGAGCGGTTTCCCCCATTGATCCAAGGAGCACATTTTGGCTTGGGCAAAAAAAGAATGTCTAAAAAAGTTGCATTTTCCAAACCTGTATTTTCCTCACTTAGACGCCAAACTATAAAGCCCATAACACAATTATGTATTCTAGAATTCAACACATCTGGAATTGCTGTTCCAATTAATGGAATTTCATCGTACACACCCGTCAGTTAAGTTTGGTCACTGAGCTGCATTTCTTCTCTATTTTCTACTCCCTTCCACTCACACCAAGACGTACACCGTTGAAATGTCGGTGTTCACAACTCCCTTCCAATGCTTAGGATGGTACAATTCAAAAAATATTACAATTCAAAGAAGAGATGTGGCGGAAAAGGAGGTGAAACAGCATTACATGTCAAAATTAGATTCACTTGTACAAAAATCTATGAGAGTGAGCAGAGTGGAGCAGTTGAGAGCATCTGGGGAAAACAAACGGATTGTATTACAGGGCACCAAACCAAGCAGAGGTGGTGGATGATACGTTTCAGAAACACATCTCAGAAAACACAAGGATGCCAGAATTAGTAGTCACGGGGGACTTCAACTACCCTGACATAGGCTGGGAGACTAATTTTGCTAGGTTGTCCACCAATTATTATTATTATTATTATTATTATTATTATTATTATTATTATTATTATTATTAAAGAGAAGAGCTGTTCACTGGAATCACAGTAATTTGTACTTTAGGGGCAAGTGTAATTCTCAAATGCACCATTGCGGGGCAGGGAAAATAAATGTGGTTAAGGGCTGAAATCACTTAAATATCCAAGATCCTAGTATGGAAAGTGGGAAATATGATGTATATATTCATTTTTATCATACCTATTTACTGTATTATTATAACTGTATTATTATAACTGTATTATTATTATTATTATTATTATTATTATTATTATTATTATTATTATTATTAGCCGGACTGTGGCACAGGCTGGTTATCAGCCAGCTGCAATAAATCAGTCTGACCAAGAGGTCATGAGTTTGAGTCCAGCCCGTGTCGGGGTGAGCACCCGACAATTAAAATAAAATTAAAAATAGCCCCTGCTCGTTGTTGACCTAAGCAACCTGAAAGATAGTTGCATCTATCAAGTAGGAAATTTAGGTACCACTTATATGTGGGGAGGCTAATTTACGACACCATAAAAATCATCCAGCCACTGTTGGAATGAGGAAGTTGCCGTCACAGTGGATGATAAAGCAGCTGCTTTTCCTGTGGCTGGAATCAAGAATACCCTCGGGAAGCTGGAAGCTGGAGGTGGTTTAAATTGCCTCTGTGTCTGTCTCTGTCTCTGTTCTATGTGTATATGGCACTGAATATTTGTCTTATATGTGTACAATGTGATCCGCCCTGAGTCCCCTTTGAGGTAAGAAGGGCGGAATATAAATACTGTAAATAAATAAATAAATAAATAAATAAATAAATAAATAAATGTCTTATTTAACTTACTACAGAGAGTTTCATTAAGTTATAACAAGCTTTGTTGTTTGGTCCGGTTTGGTGATACAGCCTAAGGGCTACTTAATAAAATTATTTATTTATTGGTGGCAGGTTTGGACAGTGGATCGGGTCTAATTGGGCCAGTCCCACTTTCTAGAGATCCCCAAAGCCACTTTGGCATTTCCAGAAAACTCAAGAGTATCCCAAGGTGGGACAAAGTTGGCTGGAAAAATGAAAACCTGCAACACTCACTGGAAGCCACTGTGCATTGTGGGAAAGTCATCCATTTGTGTGAGTTTGGATTTGGGGATTAATGTAGACCCACCATATGTTCAAGTGCGAAGAAGTATTTCCTTTGATAAAGCCTCAATTTCATCAAACAACCACAGATTAGAGTATAATGAGAAAGAGAAAGAGGGTGGGTGGGGGGAGACACCTCCCAACTGACTTTTGAGTTCCGATGCCTGGCTTGAAATAAAAACTGACGGAGACTTTAGACCTTGGGCTTTGTTTGTTTGGGGTTTTATGAAGAAAGAAAAAAACCTTGATCCTTAATGACATCATTATGGGCTCAACTGTGATATGAATTCATGAGACTGGCCATGCTTCAGTGAGTAAAAGTAACAGCCCAGGTGGGAACTATTCCCTAAGTAAACCGTAAGTGTATGTCTGAACATCTCACTCATAATAGTATCTCAGTGACATGCACATGGGTATGTAATATGAGTGCCTACGCAGAGGAATTCATTGCACCTTTGTCTTTGCTATGAGTCTGTGGGCATCTACACTCTGGATTTTACTGCTCCGTACAGCCAAAGTGGCCAGGCTCCATAAAGTTTACCCTCCATGGCGCAACATTATCTCTTTTAAATGCCATGGAAATTGGCCAATTTTTGTAGTCGTTAACTCTCTGTGATATATCATGACAAACCATTTCACATCGGAAACATATGGGGAATACAGCATTCATTCCAGATGGGCAGCGGCCAAACCCACGGATATGTCTACGGTCTCCAGGGGGTCCTATATTTTGCGGCTTATGGGCACTTGGCTTCTAGTTAAAAAATAAAAGAGCCATTCATCCCGCTTTTGCCAGTTAGCAGGAACGGTCGTGCTGCTCAAGGGCAGCGGAACGTGAGTTATCGTGAAATGCAAGGAGTGAATGCTGCTGCCTTTAAGTTCCCAATTGGAAATACACAACTGGGAGGGACATTTGTAAGGGAAGAACTTTTCACAAAGGTATCACCATTCCCTTGCAGGAGCCAAGATATAACCACGAGCCCCATTTTCAGTGTTTAATTCCCTTGTGTCCTTGGGTTTCTGAGGACACAGACGTCTTCCCAATTAGCCGAAACAAATGCATGATCTAAGACTCCCTCTGAGCTTTCAAAAAAAAAAAGACACTGTGCCAATTATTTCTTTTCAATGTCATTCAAGTGAGAGTAATATCAACCCACAGTGAGGAAAGCGAAATCATGGAGACCGCAACGAAGTCAAGGTACAGGTAGGTTCTAGGACTCTATAAATGTCTTCTTCGCAAGCATGCAGCTCTATTGGATACTACTCCAAGGCTGGGGATTGTGCATCCCTCCAGATGTGGTTGGATGGCAATACCCAGCATTCTTCGCCATTGGCCATGCTGGACCTGGAGTCCATAACACCACGTTAGGTCTCATGTTGGCCTCCAACTCTACTCTGAATCCCTTTTCAAACATGGAACTAACCAAGTTTGGATTGACAACTATCATTTCAGACTTGGCGTAATATACTGTCTGGGACTACCATTCCCAGAGTCCCCAGCTACCCTACCATGTTGGCCAAGGGATTCTGAGCATTGTAGTCCAAAAAAGGAAGCCTTGCGTCTTGTTGCTTTTTTGTAGATAACTTGGCCCAGCTGAGACCTCTGAAATGATCCCTCATTCTCATGCTGATGCTCTTCCTTCCTTCCTTCCTTCCTTCCTTCCTTCCTTCCTTCCTTCCTTCCTTCCGTTCTTCCTTCCTTCCTTCCTTCCTTCCTTCCTTCCTTCCTTCCTTCCTTCCTTCCTTCCTTCCTTCCTTCTGTTCTTCCTTCCTTCCTTCTGTTCTTCCTTCCTTCCTTCCTTCCGTTCTTCCTTCCTTCCTTCCTTTCTTTCTTTCTTTCTTTCTTTCTTTCTTTCTTTCTTTCTTTCTTTCTTTCTTTCTTTCTTTCTTCCTGCGTGTATTTCTTCATCACCACACTTCTTTTCCGGAGTGATGAATGCCTTTGTCAGGACATGATTTGACTGCAGTCACGCTCCTCTACACCATGAACGCTGAGTAACCCTAGCTTCGACTCTTTTATGAAACATGGCGAGTTCAAAAGTTCTTCCCGAACAGGTCACACATAAACAACCCTCTCTGCCAGGTTGTCAGCTAAGCTGTGCCTTGCAACAGCAGGCGCTTTGTTAGAAGGGATTGCTTTCATTTTGGCAAAGCGAGGGAGTGTCTCCCCTTGATGCCAGCTATGGGTCTAAAGTCTGCTCTCAATTACAACCGGGCAGGAAAGTCTTTCAGGTTGCACCAAAGCAAAGGCATTCATTGCTCTACACGTTTCAGGCTCACATAAGCAAGTCATGGAACCATTGAGTTGGAAGGGCCTCATGGGCCACGGAGTCGGTTCCTCGGCTCAAAGCAGGCTCTCAAGGTTGAACGTTCCCAGCAGGGAGCTGTCCAGCCACTTTTTGAAGACCTCCCGAGATTGAGACCCCATCATCTGTCAATTGGTACAGCAAACATAATACATGCCTAAGACTTTCCCTTCACCTGGGAACATAGCACATCACAAAATTATCATCTATATCAGTGGTTCCCAAACTTATTTGGCCTACCGCCCCCTTTCCAGAAAAATATTACTCAGTGCCCCCAGGAAATTATTTCTTTTTAATTTTAATAGCAATTAAACAGAAAGATATATGTATTAATGTTTCTACCTTTTTTTGTAAAATATAGTAAAGGTGTAAATTAGAAACATGGAAGTTTGAAATTATGAAACTATTTTTTTTAACTCAGAATAGAAAGGTAATACAGTTATTCATGGCCCCCAAATGCACCTGTGGCCATCACCACCCCCCTGGATCACTGCAGCGCCCACCAGGGGGCGGTAGCGCCCACTTTGGGAATCACTGATCTATGTCTATAATAAAAGCTTGTTTTCTGCTGCCCTGGAGACTAGCAAGTGGAACAGGGGCTTCAAACTACAAGAAAGGAAGGAGATTCCACCTGAACATGAGGAAGAACTTTCTCACTGTGTGAAAGACAGAGCTGTTCAGCAGTGGAACTCTCTCTCTGCCCCAGAGGGATTGTGGTGGAGGCTCCTTCTTTGGAGGCTTTTAAGCAGAGGCTGGATGGACATCTCTTGGGGGTGCTTTGAAGGTGATTTTCCTGCTTCTTGGCAGAAAGGGGATAGACAGGATGGCCCATGAGGTCTCTTCCAACTCTAGGATTCTATGATTCTATGCTGTCCACTCGAGGGAATTTGGGGGAAGTCATCCTTTAAATGACACTACCAGCTGAATGGCGGCTCTCCAGTGGAGCAGCCGTTTCCTGTTTAGCAGGAATTCAAAGAGCCAGGAATGTGGGTTTCCAGCTGCCGAAGTGGGCTGGGAAGGGAAGAGGATCGGAGATAAGAGTGGTGCCCGGTGCTTCTCCACCCACTCCGGCAGATAAGCATCACACGCTCGCAGACATCTCGGCCACTGATCTCCTCCTTGCTCCCATCGACAGCCCTGTCAGCGCCAGCCGTTTGATAAGAGGAGAGGGGAGGGAAAGGGCTTCCCAGCCAGGACAGCACCTGTCTTATCTAAGGAGGAAAAAGAATAATGCGGATCAGGGATTTGAAGCAGGGCAAATGAGGAGCAAGAGACAGGTGGCCTGTCAACGGATGGAGTCTCCAAGTCCACGGCTGAAGTCCCAAGTCTGTTTGGAATGCCAAAGGGTTCCCTAAAGAGAGCAGATGTCTGCCCATTCAAATCAACGGCCCAGGGATGTAGCATCAGGGGCAGTGAAAGGAGTCTGCCCCTTCCAAATGAAAGCCTTCCTTCAGTTCCTACATTTCCAGCTTTGCAATCACTTAACATTGCTGCTGAAGTATAGTTAGGTGTCCAAAGGAAACCAACAGATACACATGTGCCGTCATTAATCATTTTGCAGACCACTAATTGGATGAATTCATTTCTAAATTGCTTAATGGGATTTTCTTTTGCTCCCCAACCACAAATCCCCTCCTTGTAGATCTTCCTTTGGTCTCTTTCAGCATTAGATGTCTGCAAAGAAGGCCAAAGAGATAACATAGACTGTTGTGTAGAGTTGGCCCTTCATATTTGTGAGTTTGACTTCTGTGGATCCTCCAGTACATCTCCAGGGTCAACTTCTGGTTAAGGTTAACCATGAAGTCATGATGGAGGACCTCCTTGCTTTGATCAGACCACACCTAGAATGATCCTGTGTCCACTTCTGAGCAGCACATTTCAAGGCGAATATAGACAAGCAGAGAGATGTCCAGAGAAGGGCCACCTTTTGAAGCAAAGGCTGGATGGCCATCTGTCCGACGTGCTTTGATTATATGTTTCTGCATAGAAGAGGGTTGGTTTAGACAACCCTTGGGGATCTTCTCTTCCGACTCTAGGAGTCTGTGACACCCACCCACTTTCAGGATCATCTTCAAGATCATCGTCAAAGGGTCCAGCTGCACTTGCTGTCAAGAATGTCCAGCTAATGTGTTTGCATTCTCCATTGCCAGCCAAAGGTCTTCCTGGCTGCCAACAGGCTTCCCTTGGGAGCTGGGATAGTCCGCCGTCTCAAGGGCAGGAGGCGTCTTCAATTCCCTCACCATCACATGCCGACTTGCAATGACGCTTGTCTACTTTCTTCTTCGGGGAACAGGATGGAAAGAGACCTCCCTGCTTGACACCATTGGCCATTACTCCTGCATTATGGAAAAGCAGATGGAGCCTGGGAGTATTTTTATCTCCTATTTGTGTGTGTGCTCTGCCCGCCCCGAACCCCCCCCCCCATCCCAACACTCTCTCCTCATCCCAAAGCAGGAATGCTTTTACACACACACACACACGCATGCATATCTATAAAGTCCTCAAAGGAACATTTCTCCCCCCTCCTCCTCTCAAAGCTGTCCCCGGCTTGGTTGCTCTTTTGACAGCAACCTGGCTCCTCCATGTCTGGGGAGGGAAAGGATGAGCTATAGAGATGCCATCTGGAAGGCAATGGGGAGGGAGGAGGCCTATGAGGCCTCTCTCCCAGGACCCCCTCACCAGCCATTTGTTTGCATCTGGCATGGTTCCATGGCCCAGAATGGTTACAAGCTTTACTAGAAATGTAGCTCAGTTATTCTGCCACCCCACCCCCCTAAAAATTCACAGCTTTTGTCCCAGTTCCAGGAGTCAGCCTGGGACTAGAAATAATTCCTGTCCTGGATGGGGTTGCATTCCTTCTGAAGGACCAGGTTTATATGAAAGGGGAGCCTGTGGGAAGTCCCACCCCCATGAAGGGCTGGATAGGGTGCTTTCTTAACCCCGTTGCTGAATCCCAGTCTACCTTGAAGGGAAGAAAGGAAGGGCTATCAGGAAAAAGGGGAGCCTCATAAGTTCCCCATTGCCACCAATGGGATATATATATATATATATATAGGCTGTGGAATAAAAACACCCATTCGGCACAATACCCGTTTTCAGGAGGTGCTGGAAAATGGATATGGGGGGCTTCCAGTATCCGGCAAACAGAAACGGATAGCGATTCACCTGAAATGCACAAGCCTATGAAACATTACTCTCCAAAGAAGGACCTAGTGGGATGAGAAGACTCATGAGCGCAGATATGTTGGTTATGACATATGATGGGCACATGGATGTCCCTTGTACTCCATGCAAATGCAATGGAAAGCCCAGGTGATAGGACTCAGGTCCAGCCAAACACCTTGGCTCTGGCTGAAAGTAAAGAGACTTGGTCGCTTTGTTTGCCTTCTTTTTCATGCTTGATAAACTTCCCCTTCATCTCTGCTGGATGTGTGCCGTCTATTTACTTCTAATTTTCCCCCCTCCATTTATTTTTAAAAAATAATATAAAGGCCAGCTTCTCACCCACTTGAAGCACACGGATACAAATAGGCCAAAGCCTAACTTCCTGTTTTAAGAAGTGAAAGCGCAGAGGGCAGCCGGCCAGAGGACTTAATATAGTCCGAGGGCTAAATTTAACAACAATAACACGGCTCCAGTCTGGCCCTACAAAGAACAGTTTGAGCGTGGCAGGGCGGGGGAAGCAATTCTTCACCAATTAGGAAAACAATGAAGGTCTCTTTCAAGTGTCAAGGAATATTCTTAGCTGCCCCCTAACACCTAAATCAAGAGCCGAGGTTGTTAAAATGGCATAATACCAGGAAACTCGGTTACAAGGCCTGTTTCCTCCTTGGAGACTGAGCCGCTAGGTTCGAGGCAAAGGGGGAGAGGTGGGGCGGGCAACGCGGTGGGAGACTTGGCCAAAGGGCTCCCATCAGGAAAGTCGCCCCTTGGACGCCAAGCACCCGACCTCACAGATCTGAGGCCATAGGAAAAGCCCCGTCTTTCCGTCTCTGATGATTACGAGTCACATCAAGAGCCTTCTTCATCCTTTCCCACCTTGCGCTTCCGGATACCGCTTGTCACCATGTGCCGAGTCAAGAGGGTCAGACGCCCCAGTGCCGGGGAGGGTGGTGGTGTTGGTCCAGGGTGTGGAACCCGCTTGTAATAATAAACACACGCAAGAAAGCAAAAGGGTGGTATTTATAGCACAAACCCTCTCAGAAGTGTTCTAGTAATGCTTGGGGACAGAGGTGGTGGGACATGGAAGGGGAAGCAAACACAAGCAAAAGCAATGCTATTCTTTGGAGTTCAAGGCACACCTGAAGCCTCCCTTCCTGTCCCTACCGCATCCCGAGGTCGCAGCCCTACAATGCCATTTGGGATGCTCTGAGAGGGGAAATCCCCCGACAATACAACAAAAGGGCTTTGTCAAGGCGTCGAGGCACGCTGGTGCCACAAAGACACTCCCTCCAGGGCCAAGGTGTGTGTCATTGTGGAGGCTTACAAAGAAAAGGCATTCTGACCAGGGGACACATTTCTCGTGAGGTCATTTCCGTTTGAGTGAGACGAGAAAGGGGCCAGGGTGCCACAAAGGCTGGGCGTCCGCGGCACCCTCCACCCTTAAGTCTTGTTTGTACGTCCTCCATCAGGTTTTGACATTAATGTCCACGTCACTCTGTTTGCGAGGCGCTGGCTGGCAGGCCCTGATGTCAATGGGATTTCCTCCGACCTCCTGAGAGGCATGGGCCCTTTTCCTGTTGCTCTCCCTTTCCCCCCACTTTAGTCCATCTTCAGGCCTCGCTTTGAGGCGGGACAGGAGTGACCGTCTTCCCTGGGAAACAGCAGAAGATGCCTGCCTAGGGAGGGGAGGAAAATGTGTTTGCTTTACATTTGAAAACAAAAGGACTTATCTTTTCCACTTATCAAACAAACGCACGGATTGCAATAGCATCACGGAATATCCAAGTTGAACGTGTTCCCAAGCATCACCCCTTGCCAGTACAATGAAACACTGCAAAAGCCTCCGTGTCTTGATGCCCATCTGACTGCCATGTAACAACTTCCGATGTTGGAAAGTTTGCGAGGTAGTTTATCCCAGTCTGAAACAGTTCTTACTGTCAGCAAGTTCTTCCCAGTGTTGAGCTGAGATCTCCTTTCTTATCATTTGGATCTGGTCGGAACCAGAGCTGCTTTGAAGAAATAGTCACCAAAATTATGGCAGCAGCCAGTGGAGGATTCTGAGTGTTGTCATTGCCAAAAGTGACTTTTTCAAGCTCAGGCTGTAACTCTGAACAAGAGCATTTCTATGCCACAACCTCTGAGGATGCCTGCCACAGATGTGGGTGAAACATCAGGAGAAAAAGCTTCTGGAACATGGCCATACAGCCTGAAAGACTCACAGCGATCCTTCAAAGTTCACATTAAACCTTGCAGTGCATTTCCTGTCCCCCTGGCATGACTAAATCCCTGTGATATGATGATGACAGTGATGATCTTTTTCCACCGTACCCCATCCTACTTTGACCTGCATCAGCCCTGAGCTTCCATCCCAAATGAGCATCCTTGGGACAGGATAATTTTATCACAACACAAAGCCATCAGCAAAGAGCCCAGCTGAGTCTAGACAAAGGCTTGTGGGTTGTTTGGGTTTTTTTTTTAATTCAAAGGGGAACAATTTGCAAAAAAGGATAAGGCAATTTAGGGCTTTCAAGGGGGAAAAAGGAACTATCATGACCATAAATTTTTAACTATTCCTCCAACACAGAGACAGAGAGGCGGTGAAGCTGCATTTAATATGCTGCCACCACCGTCACCGCAGATGGTCACTCAGAAGGTCCGGATTTGTGAACAGAGATGAATCACCAGGGCCAAGAACATTTCCCCAAATGGAGACGGAGAAGGAAAAGCAGAGGGGAAAACACAGGGTGAAACAAAGCATCGGGACCTGAATTCGGAAAAGGACACATTTAATAACCAATATGGGTACTTTTTCTTTTGATATTTAGAAAACTTGGGAAGTATACCTCTACTTAAGTTCTAGTTAAGATAAGAAGAACTGGATCTGAATGGAATATTATACAGATCTAGACAAGCATTTTTTTAAAATCCCCAAAATGGAAAAAAAAAAATCACCAAACAATGTGCGAAAACGCTTGTATTCTTGTCCAGCTGGGACAATACTTTTGAAATGATTCATTCTTGATTGGGAGAACAAAGTAAGGAAGGATTTACAATGGACCCTTGGTAACCCCTGGGCTTTGGGTACAGGCTCCCTGTGGACACCAAAATCCAGGGATATACAACTGCATAGTAAAATGGGCTGCCTTATATAAAATGGCCAAATCAAGATGTGATTTGGAGACTTTGTTGAAATATTTCTAGCAGTGGATACAGAATCCGTGAATATGGAGGACCACCCCTATACATCCCTAACAAATATGCATGCAGGTTATATCACTGCTTCTATTCATATTGCAGAAAATCTATAGATCTATAGATTAGTGGAAGGCTTTGTGTGTTGTGTTTCCCTGCCAATAAGTAGAGCAGAAGTGACTGTCTTGTTGGTCTACGACCAATAGAATGATAAGAGCCTCTAAAGCTCATCCTTACATCGGGAAAAGCAAGAGTTAGTTGGTCTTGATCTTTGCCGCAACTGGTTAACACAACTGTCGCCTTGGAACGTCTCTTTTGGATCAGCTTAAGATTGTTAAGGTGAGTGAAGGTTGCTCCAAGTCACTCTACAGACCTTGTAGGACTTCCTTTTTCTTTTCATTTCTTGGAGTCTTTTGGGGCTTACCAAGAAGGAGGACATCCAGAGACAGCTAGACTTTGAGGACCTCTGCAAGCAGTGTCCGAAAATCCAGACATACCTTCGTTCTTTGCCCTGGCAGCCTGATTCTCCGGGGGATTCGCATTGTGTATCCGTATTTGTCACCTCCTGTTCCTCCTTTCAACCGGGTGTGATAGTGGAAAGGTGCTAATCCTTCAGTAATTAACACCTCATTGGGAGGTCAGGGCAAGGTCAAAAGAGTGGGGTTTATTTAGTTCCTTTTCCGAAGGATTTCAGGGAATTCCTTGTTTTCATTAAGGCCGCAAGATGGTGAAGGGTTGCAGAGCTCTCTGTTTGCTGGCGGGCAAGAGGCCTGGGAAGAATGGCCCCCATTGTTTGAGGCATTCCATGCTATTGTGTCAACAAATGTAGCATATCTCCCGAATATAATAGAGCTAGGAATCAAAGGAGAGATTAGGCCCGCTCTTGGCACCTCTTCCCTTGTGGCTGGCCGCCTTTCCAGATAACAGGGAAGGATGGCACTATGGAGAATCCCAACTTTTCTCCCATTTGTTGACTTTGTTGTTGTTGTCATTCTTCTTCTTTGCAGTCAAGTCAGCTTTCACGTATGGATGACAGGTCTTCCCAAAGCTCGAATCTTGCAATGCAAACACAGGGTTGGCTTCTTTAGTACGTAAAATGAATGCATTTTGATCCCACTTGAACTGTCATGAATCCTAGGAGTTGTAGCTTTACAAGGTTTTCAACCTTCTCTGCCCAAAAGTGCTGATGCCTCACCAAAAGAGTGAGTCTATCTATCTATCTATCTATCTATCTATCTATCTATCTATCTATCTATCTATCTATCTGATCTGTACCATTTTGTATCCAAAGTTAGGACAAGTGACTATGTAGTAGAGCTGGGAAACTGTTGTCCGAATCATGAATCCCAAACTGACTTGGTTGATTCAGATTGAGCAGAACTAAAGAGGAACGGATTGGTTCAAACCATTTTGAACCCATCTGGAAATCTGGACAGTTTATCTCCCAAATGTTGGAAGATGGCACCATACGGGGACAATGACTCAAGGAAGACCTTGACTCTCCATCCTGAATAGAGAATAGGGAGAGAATTTTAATAAAAAATTAAAAAGTACAGTTATTATTATTATTATTATTATTATTATTATTATTATTATTATGAGGGCTATCTACAAAGTAGATTACGTTTTGGAATTAAAAATGAACAAAGTATAGGAGAAAACATTTACCATATGGAGTTGAAAGCCACACCCAAATACCACATCTCATGTAGTCGCCATTCAAATCTAGGCACTTACCATAGCGATGAATGAGCTTTGCAACTCCTTCCCCACTAAATTCTGCCGCTTACTTCCTCAACCAGCTGGTTTCCCCTCTCCGCAGCTGTGCAGCGTTGCCAAAACGCTGCATTGCCAGCTACGCTCTCATTGTTGAAACAAGCGGTTGAGGACACAAGCGGCAGAATTCAGTGGGGAAGGAGTTGCAAAGCTCATTCATCGCTATGGTAAGTTCCTAGATTTGAATGGCGACTACGTGAGATGTGGTATTTGGGTGTGGCTTTCAAATGCATATGGTAAATGTTTTCTCCTATGCTTTGTTCATTTTTAATTCCAAAATGTAATCTACTTTGTGGATAACCCTCATATTATATAGGTTATTATACAGGAAGGAAAGAAGTGACATTAAAAAAAATCAAATGCAGCAGGAAAAAAATACCTGGTTTAAGTGCAATCCCAGAGGAGACCTCAGTGTTACAAGGAGAGCGATATATTAAGTCCAACGCAATGTGGGAAGCCATTTCAGGAGGGCAGAAGGAGGGCGCAATTTCCGCTGGCATATTAGCCAAAGTCACCTCAGGGCTGTCCGCCAAGCCAGGCAAACAGAGGAGGAATGTTCAGGGAAAACCCAAAGCCACAGAAACCTCACGGCTCAGAGAGACCATTAAGGAAAGAGGCTCCCTAGTTTTCTCCAATGTGTACACACTCTCCGCTTATCAAATATTGATCCAGAACCATAGTGGCACAAGGCCTAGATCTGGTCACCGAAGCAAACACAGGGGAAAAGAAGGATATCCATTTAACGGAATGTCTCATGGACCACATTGGTCCATACATAGCGTTGGAGAGGTGGAATTCTGAGCTTTAGGGAGACTCAAAGAAGAGAGCTCTTGCTCCTCATTATCTCTGCTTTCTTGGCATGCCTGTTGTTGTTATTAGTTGCTCTCAAGTTAATTAACTCAACAAGGGATTGGACTAGATCAGTGGTTCTCAACCTGTGGGTCCTCAGATGTTTTGGCCTTCAGCTTCCAGAAATCCTAACAAGTGGTAAACTGGCTGGGATTTGTAGGCCAAAACACCTGGGGACCCACAAATTGAGCGCCACTGGACTAGATGATCTCCAGAAATTATTCCATGTTGTATTTCAGAATAAAGTTGGCTCTCCACATTCGTGGGTTGTTTTTTTATGGATTTGATTAAAATGTTATCTCTATAGCCGCCTTGAGTCCCCACAAGGTATAAAGTTCATCATCATCATCTTTGGAAGTCTTGAGGTCCTCCAAGTGCAATACTATGGCCAAAAGTTGGCCACTAAGTCATGCTGGAGGACCTCAAAATGCCCAAACATCTCTCTACGAATTGCTAGGTCCTCTAATGTGAATCCATAGCTGATTTACTCTGGATGTTCATTACACATTTGGTTCATGATGCCTCTGTCACTGCATTGGTCAATGGATGTCTTTACATTGCAATATAATGCTACCCCTAAGCAATTGTAAAACTCCTCAATTTGATCTCCCAAATGTATTAGTTCACTTAGGAAATTGTATGTTCCATTTGATTCCAAATTTTGATTCTCCTCGAGGTGCTGGCTTTCATTTGCTTTTCTGTCTTGCAGGGCTTTTTCGTCTTTATTGCCCCTTTCATCTTGATTTAATAATGCCCTCTTTAAACCCGGACTTATTGCTTGCAGATTGTGTTGTTGAGGTAGTGCAAGCCGCCAGAGAACTCTTGATTATTGCACCGTCTGTGTTAAAAACTAAAATGATAAAATGTCCTGCAAAGTCCTGGATTTTATGGAATCCAATGAATTTGGTCCAGAATGTCATTCACGTGACACTTTTAAAGCGCTGCTTTCCCACTTCAAATCCAATGGCTACCTCCTAAGGAACTTTGGGATTTCGAGTTTAATGAGGCCCAAGACTTCTCTGGCTGAGAATTTGAAAGGCCAATCCCAGCCATAGAATGCAATATGGGACAGCAGCGCTACAACAGTGTTGTGTGATAATCTCCTTAACTAAAGAAAATTGGGGGGAAAGTATGCACGACTCTCAGCAACCCAATGAAGGACCTATACTCCAAGGCCTGTTGTGGGTTACCACAAGATACACCTACCAATCCTGCCATCCTTTGCTTAAATATTGGACAGGGAGAATCATCCTCTGGCCCTCTCTGTCTCGGCCCCCTCCTCGCCAGTATCCCTCCACTCCGGCCTCCTCTCCTTTTGCACACTCTTCCCATCCGTCCCAAACCTCCTCTGTCAGACCCAGAGCATTAGGACAATTAGCGCAAGCCCACTGGCGCCAATTAGCAGCCAATACTGTCTCGGTGTGGGGAGGGGGGCTGGAGGAACCAGGGGCCCCCATGTCTCCAGCCTGCCTTCACACTCAATTACTTTAAGTGGAGTCTCTGAGCTGCGGTTGGTTGGACAGTTGTTGCAGTAATTGTGTCTTCTCCATTGCTGCAGGCGCTCCGCTCCCAGGCTCTCCTATACCCTCTTTATTGACTCTCTGCCTTGTCCGCTTACATCAACACAGACTTCTTCAAAGATAAAAGACACGGGAGGGGGGAGGAAAGGCACGGAAGAGGGAGGGGGAGAGGGAAAGAGTCTTGATGTCTTCATCTGAAGTTTTAGAGGAGTCTCTCCTAGAGGTTGAGGCAGGGGCCCAAGGGGGTAAAGTGAGGGCACACATACACTGTTTCAAAATGCTGAGCCCTACCTTGAAATGGACCTTCAGTCCCCAAATTTCAGGATGACAGACACTTGGTTGGTTGAGCCTTTAGGAATGCCATTTAAGCATCCCAAGAAAGGAGGACCAAAGTAGCTCTAACACGCCACAGTCTCCCTCCAAAGAACTACGTTCCTGGGTTGAGGCTACGCTCACACAAGAATTTGGTATCTCAAATGAAAAACTTCACATCTGTCTGAGAACATCAACCCAATTTGCACATTTAGATGTTCACGTTTCAGTATGCATGAAAATGGCGTATGTTAGATGACGACAATGATGACGACGTTGATAATAAATAATAATAATAATAATAAAATAATAATAAAACTTTATTTATACCCCGCCACCATCTCCCCAATGGGGACTCGGGGCGGCTTACATGGGGCCATGCCCGGGAAAAATACAATATAACACAATATAAAAACAACATATCATAATACAATTACAACAATACAATAAAGAATCATATACAGTACAACACAAAATCCAAAGAGCAATATAACAGGGCAGGCCGCACTGACACTCAGTTAAAACTCAGTTAAAGATGATGAAGATGACGAAGATGACGAAGATGTTGAAGATTATGATGACGAAGATGATGAAGATGACGATGATGATGACAATGATGATTTTCACGTCATTTCCTGCTGACTCACCACAGACTACCAGTCCATGACCCATGGATCTGTAGACGCACCCTGTGAGTAGCATTGTACCTTGACAGTGGCTCTCCATGGAGTCTTCCCAATCTGACCTTCTCATACCATGGACTTAACCCAGGACTCTCTGTAAGCAAAGTATGGGTTCTACAATACTATCACATTTCCACCACTACTCTCTCGAGCCAAACCCTAAAGACTGATGATGCTGGACCAGGCCTGCACAGCCTGCGGCCTTCCAGCTGTTTGGGCCTCCATCTCCCAAAAGCCCTAGCCAGCTTGTGCAATGGCCAGGAATTCTGGGAGTTGGAGGTCAAAAAATCTGGAAGGTCACAGGTTGTGCAATTTAACAATTTCTCTGAGCAGCTACAGATGTTTTTAAAACAGGGGACTATCATTTATATTTGCTTGTTTCTTTGCGCATCTCTTCAAAAACAACCAAGCACCCATTAAAATCTAATCCATGTAACGGCGGCCTAGAGCCCTTGTTCTCACATAAAAGTGATCTCGACAAAGGCTGGAATGTAAAGTCGCTGACAAAGAGCATTTTCCGCAAGGAGCATAACATGCCACTTCTTTTAATTGGGTTTGTAATTGTAAAAACAGAGGAGATAAGGGAAGATGGCAAAGGAAAAAGCAGGCTAGGCACCTCGATCCAAGCTGGGTGCGAGCTATGTCATTTCTGATCATGAAGAACCCTCCCCTCTTTTCTTGAACAGACCTGTGTTCTTGTATCTCACACATGGAGAACTGCACCAAGACTCCACACCATATTTGCCTTCTCGCAGTGAGAAAGAGTTTGCGGTTTTCAACAAGCATTTGTAATGTGGGACTTAGTCTATGTTGATGGTGCGGGAAATAATAACAAATGAAATTATTGAGTGCAAAAAATAAAATAATCATTATTAATAATGACTGATCATTCTTTCTGTGCAATATTTCGGCACAGAGTTTGTTTTCTACCCTGAAAGCTCGGTTTCCTGTGCAGAAAATTCCAGCTTCTGTGCAAAACAACTCCATGTATATTTTTCCCAGGATGAGTCCCCAAGTGTAAGATTTGACAGTGGAAGAATAGTGGGTTCCACCAAAAAATAACAGTGAACCAGAATTTAGGAATTCATAGGTAAATCAGCCACCTTTTTTTCTAGGGAACTGGGTAAATGAAAAAATCCGAGGGCTTTTCTCGGTTGAAAAAAAAATCCAATCTAGGCTGAGCTCTAGCTCTTACTATATGTGAACCAGAGACAGGATGTGATGCAAAAACTCAGGCATGATGGAGTGCAAAGCATTGATTCTGAACTTCCTGGTGTTCCGTGTCATCCTTTCCACCTTTCGCTTTCTCCTTCTGCTCATCCCCAGGTGTCATGCTCGGTCATCTGACTCCCTGTTCCTCACTTCCCATGTGGAGCGACCGCTGGCCTCTTTTGTGGCACATGGGAAATATTTATTGACATCCAAGACAAGCTCATTAGCTCAGAACAGGTGGGAACCATCTCTGCCCTGGAGGCACCGTCTCCTGTCTCCTGAGTAAGCAAACCTGACAGCCGCATAGCTCTGCATTGTGGCAACTCCCCTCTTCCTTCCGATTCTCCCCGACCCATCTTTGGAACCACCCCCAGGTAACGGGGGGCCGGAAAGAACTGATAGGCAATGGCACCCACAATTAAATCCCGCTAAACCTCTTTCCTCTCTAGGAATGCCAAAGGCAGCTTCAGTCTCAAGGACCGAGCATGACAAAGTTCTCCCCAACTCAGGCAGCGGAGAGATTAACCCAAGCAATTAACCTCAGTCTAACCAAGGACTTAGAGATGTGATCGGCAAGCCAGGGTCTCGCTCTCAAGAGAAAGAGAATGGGACACCAACTTTTGCTTTTGACCTCTTCAGACTCTGTGGTACCATCATTAAAAGCATACAAGGGAGGCTTTGGCAAAAATGCATCAAAATAATGAACCAAAGGAATTCTTTGAGTGAGCTAGTGTGCAGGAGTATACCCAATTTTCAATTCTCAGGACCTAATGCAGAACTGAATCAATTTTGCGGCCACTGTTTCTTGAACACAGCCACACTGGGAAGACCACAATCCCAAGATGTGTTGATGGCCACCATCTTAAGACAATGCTGTAAGGAAATTAGCCAAATTCATAGACAAGCATCAGGTTAGGCATGAAAGCCAACCTGATCTTGGAAGCCCAGCAGAGTCAGCCATTAACAAATTAACTCCTTGCACCATTCACGATGGTCAAGGGCAAAGGACACAATGGCTGAGATCCTACATCATGGTTGCACTAAGGCGGGATCTGGCAATTCTTTGACACCAAACAAATTGGCCCTTCCTTCAACTCAAAGGAAAGAAGTTTTTCTTCTTCCCACAATACTCAAGAGCAGCAGGATCCAGCTTGAGAACACACTTATTTCCAGGCATGGACTGGGAAGACAGAGCTGGGCCTCCCAGCCCTCCAACAATTTTTGTGCATCAAGGTGGGGATCGTGTGGAAGAAGGTATAGAACGCCTCCTTCCACAAGGTCTGAGAAAGTGGCCTATGTAGGTGTCCATGTCTTGAAGAGGCCACTGAATGGTCGGTTTTCCTTTGCAAATGCCTACTCAAGCTAAAACCTATCACAAAAAGGCAACCCTCCTGCAATGAGGACCATCTGGCTTCCTTCTATATTATGCATCAAAAAGGAATGGGATTCTCGCTCTCCTTAAATGCAGTGCAAGGATCACTTTGACACATCTTTTCAGCACTTAGACACCCCCGGCAGGCTCCCCATAACATTTTCCAGGTGAGCACCCTTGCTCTCTCTGCCGTGTCACCCGCTCATCATTCAGCACTCCGACACGGTAGGAGCAGCCAACTGACACAGTTTTTCTCACGCTTGCGGTCCCCCGAAGCTGACCTCCCTTCACTTGGGCGAGATCAAATCCAGGAGAGTGTACTTAAGGCTGGGTCAGCGGGTAGTGTTAAAAGCCTTTCTCGTCTCCTCTCAGTAATGTAAGTTGGAAGGTGGCAACTGAGAGTGAAAACATTTCAAGTTGATTGCCCTACAGACGATATTTCCAGCTGAGTGCCAAAGCCATGGAAGAAGAGATGGTGGTGGGTCCATGCAACGACACAAGATGGAGAGATGCGGAAAGAAATGCTCAGAAACAGTGGAGATGAATGAATTGGCTTTTCTTCCCTCTTCCGTGCCCCATTGCCTTCATGTTTCACTATTTAATATTCTCATTGTCTCTTTCCCCCACTTTTGAGCAGTATCTCCAAGGCTTTCCCCTGTTTCTACACACTTTAAAGATGGAGTCCCACAAGAGCCCATCAAACAGCCCTCAGTTCATTTAACCCTAAAAGGGACATCTAGCCCTTAGTTCAGTTAACCTTAAAAGGGACGTCTAGCCCTTATTTCAGTAAGAGTGCTTCCATGGGACTCCCATGTTTAAAACGTCTTTAAAGTGTATAAAAACTGAGCTCCCCAGTTGCGTTGAAACGGCGAAAGGCATTTGTTTTAAGATGAGATGGAAACTATCAGATTTCTCCAGTTTAGATCATTTTAATGCCGGGAAGGTGTGGACATTCTTGTGGACAGTTTTGAAATGTGCCTCGATGCTCCTTTTGTCACCATAGATCAACTTGTAGGCAACTTTAATGGTAGACCTGGGATTTCCCAATTGACTTTGACGGTTGAGGTCCGCCTGAGCTGGATCTTCTAGGAATGTGGGGCTTGTTGTAATGGAAACCCTCCAGAATGGCTCAGCTCCCAGCTGATGAATCAGCTCTCTATACCCAGCCTGGAGGGGAAACTGGGAGCTGTCCGTGGTCCTGACTTCTCCTTAAAGACACCTGTCTTGACCTGTCCTAATCAGGGAATCCTAAGCAAGAAGGAGAAAGGAAAGGGACTTCAGTATCAGTCTCTAACAAAGGTAAAACTTTTTGATTTGGACCACAGTTAGCAAGTTTTACCTCTACAGGACCGAAACATTTTTCCAGATTTGAAGTACAAAGACTTCTTGAGAGGTTCAGGGTTGTCCCTCAGCCCTCAGCCAGGTTTTGATTGTCTTTTCTACATGGCAGGAGGTTGGACTGAATGGCCTTTGGGGTCTCTTCCAACTCTGGGATTCTGTAATAGTTGACGGAGAACACGGAGCAATGAATTCAAATTGCGGGAAAAGTGATTCCAACTCAACCGTAGCCAGAACTGTTTGACAAGGAAAGTGTGGTGGAGTCTTCAAAGCAGAGGCTGGATGGTCATCTGCCGGGAGAGCTTGGATTGTGTGTTGCTGCATGGCAGAAATGGGATGGATTCGATGTTCCTTAGGGTCTCTTCCAACTATAGGTAAAGGTAAAGGTTTCCCTTGATATTAAGTCCAGTCATGTCTAACTCTGGGGGTTGGTGCTCATCTCCATTTCTAAACCGAAGAGCCAGTGTTGTCCATAGACATCTCCAGGTCATATGGCTGGCATGACTGCATGGAGCGCCGTTACCTTCCTGCCGGAGCCGTACCTATTGATCTACTCACATTGGCATGTTTTCGAACTGCTAGGTTGGCAGGAGCTGGGGCTAACAGCGGACGCTCATTCCGCTCCCAGGATTTGAACCTGGGACCTTTTGTTCTGCAAGTTCAGCAGCTCAGCGCTTTAACACACTGCGCCACTAGGGGCCCAACTGTATGATTCAGTAAATTAACATTCTTTGGAGGGGAAGAAAAGGGGAGTTGCAGATAGTTTGAAGGGCTCAAGAGCCGCAAGAACAACTTTGAGGGAGGCTACATGTGACTCTGGCAGCCCTGGAGGTGAGAGAACCGCTGGTGCTTTTGCCACGCTTCAGAAATAGAGAGAGAAAGAGAGAGAGAGAGAGAGCGCCCACAACACTGCAATCGATGAAATGTGAGCTCAGACAGACTCTGTGTCTACTGGCTTCTCTTACCAGGGCCGCGCGCATGGGCCCAGTGGGGAGAAGGCACTCACTCCATGCGGCAGCCCCCTCCCATAAATGGAAAGCCAGGATGCTGGCGCCACAGTCCACGGAAGCCCACGGCTAACAGATGAAGCTGTCATCAAACACCTCTGGGGGAGGGAGGCCTGCATGGCAGCAACCGTCAGGATGGACCGGCCTCCATCCCTGCCGTGCTGGCTAATTGCTCGCTTAAAGTGCTACCGTCACCATCAATAATGGGGCATTAGGTGCCTTTTTCCTGCCGTGGCATTGATCGGCTCCATCCTCCTCCGGCTGTTGTTGTTGTTTGTTGTGTGTGTGTTGTCTTCCCTCCCTAGTCCTCTATTGCCATCCCTCTCTCTCTCTCTTTCTCTTTCTCTCCCCCCACCCCTCCCCTCGAAAGTGTTTTCTGTGTTTAGCGTGAGTGGTGCTTAAGTGCTAATTGTTACACCACAGATTGATCGGCGACAAGTTGGCTTGCCAAGTTCCATCTCTGGGCTCCCAGGGAGACGGCGTGGAAAGAGCGGGGGAATCCGTTTGTGCTGGTTAACTTCCTTTTCCAGAATGGAAACGAGAGGCCGGTCAGGGCTCCGACAGACAACTTCCATTCGTTTTTCGAATGAAAGTTGGATTTGTAGTTTTACAAAGTCTTGAGCCTTCTCCGTCACAGGGTGCTGGTGCCCCATCAAACAACAACTCAGAGCCGGTCCAACAATGAGGTGAATTAAGCGGTCACATGGGGAGCAAAACATACAGAGCACAGTTGAGACTGCTTTTTCTGTTGATTTCTTGTAAAACATGATGTTTTGGTGCTTAATTTGTAAAATCTTAATGTAATTTGATGTTTAATAGGCTTTTCCTTAATCTCTCCTTATTATTCAACATTTTCGCTTTTATTTTTCAGTGATTGGTTTGGCGGGGACGCCAAAATTCTGTTCGCCTACACTTGAAAAATACCTAGGGCCGGCTATGCAACAACTCTCAAAATTCCAGAACACAGAGCCATGGCAGTTAAAGTGGTGTGAAACTGCATTATTTGTACAGTGTAGACCAGCGGTTCTCAACCTGTGGGTCCCCAGGTATTTTGGCCTACAACTCTCAGAAATCACAGCCCAGTTTAGGATTTCTGGGAGTTGAAGGCCAAAACATCTGGGGACCCACAGGTTGAGAACCACTGGTGTAGACGCATCCATACAAGAGTTGCTCCAACTTCAGTGGTGTCTAAGTGAGGAACTTGAAACCTTCCAGGCATCCTTGCTTGAATGTTAGATACTGGGCGGGATTGTCAGAACTGGGGATGGTGGGCATTGTAGTCCAGAAAGACCCAGATGATCACCAGCTCTCCATCAATGCAGCATGATCTAACCCTTTGAGTTGGACTCCTTAGGGAATCTTTCTTGGTGTTGTGGAAAGAGAAGGGAGAAGGAAGAGGCAATATTTCCCCATGTTTCTCATGTCCCCAGACCGCAGGACTAATTGGTGCAACTTAAGCCTAGCGCAGCCCTGCATGCTTGCGCCGCATCCTTCCCATCCCGCATCACCGATGCCTTTTAGCTTCTACGGTTCCCTCCTGAGGGTCAGGCAAGAAATGGGGAGACCGCTGGCGTCTGGGAGCCGCGCATTGTCTGCCAATGCTGTCAAGAGCATCATAAGGAAAGAGCTGTGTCTGAGGTCATCAGATTAGAGGCCGAACAAGAAAGAAATGGGACGGAGGGGAGGGAGGCGGGGCAGGGGCACTGAGCTGACCTTCCTGAACCCTGCTTGCACTAACTTGATATAACAAATAGTTCTGAAAAACCAAATACTGTTAACCCTTTTAAACTGGGTCATCCCCTGCTGGGGACAGGCTCACCGAGTTGGGCATCGTAACCCTTTCCTGCCTGGACGCTGGTGACTCATGGGGAGATGACTCCAGACCGCATTCTCATCGCATGGAGCACAAACAACTGTTGCAAAGAGACACCTTCAGGCACACACAACTGCTGCTTTGAGTCTCCTTAAAGAGAGGAAAATGGGATATCAATAATATGAATAACTGGAAACCTATACACCAAAATTTCTTAGCTGCAAGAAAGCCTTGCCATGTACCCATTGCTGCAGTGGAATCAGGGCTTGTAGGCTTGTTGTGCTGATCCTTTTGTAGCCATTTCTTGGAGCTCTACTAGAGCTCTTCCAAGGTGGTTGCGTTCTTTGACTGGGAAATGGTTTGTTTGAAGAGCACATGTTTCCCTTCTCCGATTTTGAACTGGGTTCGATCCCCCACTCGGCCATGGAAACCCATGGAGTGAACTGGGGTGAGTCACTTTCAGCCCCAGAAAACTCCGTGATAGGTTCACTTTAGGATTGCCAGAACTTGGGAATGACTTGAAGACACACAACACTAACAATGTCTCAGAATACATTGCTGCCATTGATGCTGGGATTTGCCAGATAATAGTCTAGGAGAACAAAGTATTTAAAATAGGATAGGAGAAGGAGGGTGAGATGGAGACGAAGACGGAGACGGAGAAGGAGAAGAAGGAGAAGGAGAAGGAGAAGGAGAAGGAGAAGGAGAAGGAGAAGGAGAAGGAGAAGGAGAAGGAGAAGGAGAAGGAGAAGGAGAAGAAGGAAAGGGAGAAGGAGAAGCAGCCCTAGGAATTACAACAAATAGTGCATCCTCACAACACATTTGTCCCATCACCTTAGCATATAGTCTGTATTCAGGAAGCTGGGGGTACATTTCCCTCCTGATATTGTTGGACTACAGTTCCCATCAACCTTCCCAGGCTGGCCATGTTGAGAGATGATGGGAGCCCTAGTCCAGGCCAATGTTTTATCATCTGCAGATGCCCCAACTGGGCTTCTTATATAGCCTCTCTCTAGACTGGTGTGTGTTTGATGGTTTCCACAGTTGGGACAGGAGCATTTTTCCAGAAGGACTGGCAAACGGATTTCGCCACGGGACGAGCTCTGCACCATGCCAATGATGCTGATTCGGAGCAAGGGTCCTGCTTTCTGCCATTTCTCACTCCTTGGCTTCCGTCACCTCTCCCAGTCCAGCTGTGCACCGACTACCCGGCAAAGGAGATGATGTCAACAGCCAGCTTTCCGGTGTGTCTCGACGTTGCCCAGGAATGGCAAGGCAGAAGGCCAGAGCCAGAAGACTCCTGGGCCTTGCGTCTCTATGTCAATCCTGTTGCAACTTTCAATAATGTTCGGAGCGCAGCGCATTCCCCTTGACGCGCACGGCTTTCTTGCAGAACATGGAAGGGAAAGCGAGCCTTCTGCAACCGGAGACGTGCATCCCACGCCCCGGTGCCCTGGCTGGGGAAGTGCTCTGGCAACTCACCAAGGCTGCTTTTGCAAGTTTAATGGGACATCAATTGGTTGTTTAAAAAAAACACACTAATTGACATTGAAGAGGGGGAGTTATCCAATAACGTGCTAACTCAGTGGATGCTTTCTGAATGAAAAAGAATGCTCAAATGTTTCCCAGGCCTTTGGATGATCTCTGTGATTCAAAATTTGGCTGGCCTGAGCATACATGTCGAACCTGGAGAAGGAGACTCCTTGTTTGTACCTGCCTGAGGATTCTGTCCCACGGGTGAAGCCAGTTGGCTGCATTGGGACGTTGGAAAGGGCCTTCTTGGTTGTGGGGCCCCAGATTTGGAATGCCCTCCCCTTGGAGGCCCGACTGGTGCCAACACTCATTTATGGAGATGGCAAGTAGAAACTTAGCTCTCCATCAAGTCCTTGGGGCCTCATCATTTCATCCCAAGAACAGAAGTGCATAGTCCTGAAAATGTTTTCATTTGTGTTTAAAGCATTAAGAAATTGAACAGGGGTGAGTTTTTGGCTTATTTGAATCATTTTTATTGTTTCACACTTCAGCGTGCTGCGTTAGTGTTATTTATTAAATTTTAATAAAAATACATTTTTTAAAAAACCAAATAATTTGCTATCCTTTTATGACACCAGCTGCATAAAATGACTGTCTCACTAATGGTATCTAGCTTTCTTTCTGGAACGGTTGTGGGAGGATGAGGAGAAAGAATGAAGGATAGATAGATATCTCCATGAATATGCCTTCTTGTGTGCCTTCAAAATCTTTCCAACTGACTGAGACCCTAAAGTGGACCCATCATGGGAGTTGCTTGTCAAGATTTGTTCAGAGATGGTTTATTTATTTATTTCTTTACAGTATTTATATTCCGCCCTTCTTTCTCACCTCAAAGGGGACTCAGGGCAGATCACATTGTATACATATAAGGCAAACATTCAATGCCATATAACATAGAACAGAGACAGAGACAGACGCAGAGGCAATTTAAACCTTCTCCAGCTTCTAGCTTCCTGAGGGTATGCTTGATTCCGGCCACAGGGGGAGCAGCTGCTTCATCATCCACTGTGACGGCAACTTCCTCATTCCAACGGCGGCTGGATTAATTTTATGGTGTCGTAAATTAGCCTCTCCACAAATAAGTGGTACCTAAATTTCCTACTTGATAGATGCAACTATCTTTCAGGTTGCTTAGGTCAACTACGAGCAGGGGCTATATTTTATTTTTAAATTGTCAGGTGCTCACCCCGATAGGGGCTGACCTCGAACTCATGACCTCTTGGTCAGAGAGATTTATTGCAGCTGGCTGCTAACCAGCCTGCGCCACAGCCCGGTTTATCTTTGTCTTCCTCTGAAGCTGAGAGAGTGTGACTTGCCCAAGGTCACACACTGAGTTTCACAGCTGAGTGAGGATTTGAACCCTGGCCTCAAGTCTTAATCCAGTGCTTAAACCAGTGCACCATTCTGCGAAGGTAATTTTCCTGCGCTGTGATTCTTCCTCTTGGTAGATCTGGACATGCTGCCTTTTCACCTTCTGGCCATCTGTCAGGACTGTTTTGATTGTGCTTTTCCTGCATGGAAGGGTTTCTTCCAACTCTATTATTCTATGTTTCTATGATTCTATGATGCCTTGACCAACCAGTTGCGGTGACCACCAAGCAGGGTCTAACAGCCATGTCCAGTTCCCTGAGAAAGAACATTCCCATGTGCCGCTGGTGTTCAGGCCATAAATTTAACTGATTGCATGTAGGCTGGAGCCAGACAGGCCAGGCGGGAAGGAGCAGAAGTTGAGGCAAGTTTCACCTCCATTCCTCTCCCCCTACTTTCCCCATTTCGTCAAAGAATGTCTCCCGACCCCAGCACACAACGAGCTAACGTCATGGCTGCTTTCCTTAAATAAATTGTATTTTCTCCCTTCATCCAGCCCGAAGAAGATGATTAGGGAGGAAATCAAAAACAGCCCAACGTTGCCTTTCCAGGTCGCTGCTCGCCTCTCGTGCAGTTGACGAAGGGGCAACGAAACAAGTCCTTAATAACATGGAGGAGCTGCAGGAGCTTGTGAGCCTTGGAGGCTCTAATGAGGGGCCATTGGCCAAGGGTTGGTCGAGGCAGATTGTTGGGAGGAAAAAGCGGCCGTGGAAGCAAGGAAGGAGCTGTTGTTGTTGTGGTAATCTCTGAGCGGTTAGACTAAATTTAACCCTCTCTGGGGGAGATTCCACCAAAATGCAGCAGAGTAGCAAAAGCAAAAGCTTCCAAATGCAAGTTACTTACACGGGGTGAGCAAAGAGAAGCCTTTCAGCTTAGGATGGCAATCGATTGCAGAGTCTCAGTAAAAGTTCAAAAAGTATTTATTCAGGTAAAAAGAACTCCATTGTAGATAGAAAGGCTTGGGAGCTGTCTAGTCTACTCTAGACTGGTTTCTAAGGAAAAATAAGAAAGGAAAAATAACAAACATCTAAATAGTCACATCTTGCTAGGAGGGATGGCGAGACATGTTAGCTTGAAGAACAAAGGAGAAGAGTCTGAACCAAAATGGTTCCAACCTCATGGTCCAGTTTATTGGGGCCATAAAATATTCTGACCAATGAGAAGTTAGTGTCCCTGGAGATTCACATTTCCAGTAACTTCAAAGTAAGGGATGTGACATAAACAGGATAGAGTGAAACACAGTAAAGCCTATCTAGGCATGCTTTGGAAACAGGGAAAGGATTCCCTCAATCTAACTCTATCATCTACCTGACTACATTTAGACTTGAGTAGTCCAGGGTGATTCCCAACAGTTGTGTCAGAAGGTTGTCGAAGGCAATGTTGGAAGGGGGGCCGTCATGACCCTGCGTGCTTCACGGCTCCTAAATGTGTTCGACTGTTATTTCTGGAGCATGGCAATGGAAGGGGGAAATGGCGCATTGTTTTCTATCAACACTGGGTTTGGGACTCATCAGCCATCCTCTCCCTCCGGCCGCAACACGCACACGCACATGTCTGATTTCCTGCCCCCCTCCATTTCTTTTTAACTAGTAAGTGGGCGCCAGTCTTCCAACAGGTCCTTAAGAGCCGTCACTCCAGGATCATGAAATATTCACAGGGCTTAATCTTAGAAGGGGATCTACAGAGAATCCTGTCCTGATGGGGGAATGAATGCCCTCCGCCAACCTGCGGAGTCAAGGGGGGGGGGGATATAAGAGAGCCAGAAGGAGACATCTGCCAGAGGAAGAGAGAGAGTCCGGCGCCGGGATACACAAGGGATGGCCCATGACTAATCGGAACCTCAGCAGATCTGAAGTCTCCCTTCCTGTCCATGAAGGAGGCTTCCTTCTTATCGGCCTTTGCTCCCCCTGTGTGCGTGTGTGCGTGGGCTTCCTTCATCCACATGCAAAATTGTTCTCAGAAACTTTGACAGCTATCCCCCTGAAGGGTCCTGGATCGCCTCCCCTTGCCCCAATCTGTCTCAGAGCCCCATGACACAAACCCCTCGCCTCTAATATTTAATTTGATTTTAAAAAATAATAATCCTTGTAGGCACTGCAATGTGAACACATGATAGGGTTGTTGTATGTTTTCCGGGCTGTCTGGCCACGTTCCAGAAATATTCTCTCCTGACATTTCACCCACATCTATGACAGGCATCCTCAGAGGTTGTGAGGTATGGAGAAACTCAGCAAGGAAGGTTTATATATATCTGTGGGAAGTCCAGGGTGAGGGAAGAACTTTTGTCAGTTGGAGGCCAGCGTGAATGTTGCAGTTAATCACCCTAATTTGCATTGAATGGCTTCATCTACTGGCTACCTTCTGCCTGGGGGGCATCCTTTGTTAGTTGCCCCTGGTTCCCATGTCTCAGAGTGTTGATTCTTATTTATTGTTCTGATTTTTGAGTTTTTTAATACTGGTAGCCAGATTTTGTTCATTTTCATGGGTTCCTCCTTTCTGTTGAAGTTGTCCACATGCTTGTGGATTTCAATGGCTTCTCTGTGTATTATTTACTATTTATTTACAGTATTTATATTCTGCCCTTCTCACCCCGAAGGGGACTCAGGGCGGATCACATTTTATACATATAAGGCAAACATTCAATGCCCATATACACATAGAACCGAGACTGAGACAGACGCAGAGGCAATTTAGTCTGTAGTATGACATGATAGTTGTTGGAGTGGTCAAGCATTTTTGTATTCTCAAATAATATCCTGTGTCCAGGTTGGTTCATCAGGTGTTCTGCTATGGCTGATTTCTCTGGTTGAGTTTATCTGCAGCGCCTTTCATGCTCTTTGACTCGTGTTTGGGCGCTGTGTTTGGTGGTCCCTATGTAGACTACCAAACACCAACTCATTGAACACATGATGGTCTTGACTATTCACTTGCAGCATGTTGCTTTGGATCCAACTCAAACAGATCTGGTTCTTTTCAGAATCTGGGATTCATCCAAAGCAATTGCATGGCAGCAGGTAGGATCAACTCACTGTAGTCACTGTTTATCACATTCACTGTGTTGGCATTTCATCACTGTGGTCCACAGGAGGAGTTGGAAAGAAAGTCCTTCACATGTGCCCTTTATTTTAGTTTATTTTTCCAGGCAGGTGGGGCGCGATAACTAGAAACGAGCAGCCTGGCCACACAAAGAGAATCCTCCATCAATGCTTCTAACTTGTGTGTGCGGAAGGACCTAAAAGGCCAAAAGCCAGGCTGTGACAGGTTTCCCTGAGTGTGCCATGGCAGGTCAGGACCTCTACCTGCCACAAAGTGTCAAGGATGGAGTCGTGCCTCCAGGACGCTCTCGTCTCCAGGTAAAAGCCAGCGCCAGAAAGTTCCATGTCACCCACAAAGGTCATGTTTGCCTTTCAATTCATGATAGTCTTCTCAAAGGTCACACAATAACCCGAGGTGTTGGTGGCAGCCATCAAAGAAACCTTCCTTTCACTTCAGGGTTTTCATCTTTGATCTTCTCCCCTGCAAGACAGTCAGTGTGCTCCCAACACTGCTGGGTCGCCTCTCTATGACAATTTCTCTCTTTTTTTCCCCATGGAAATACTTACATGTAATGCATAATATTGACAACGGAATAGTGGTGCTTCTAGTCTATCGACAACTAGCCTTAACACAGCCTTCTCCAACTTGGCCAACATCCAGATATATGGGACCAAAATGCTCACCATTCCCAGCCAATGTGGCCATTTGGCCCTGATACCAAGGAGGATGGGTGTGGCAGTCCAATTCATTTGGCAGGTTCGAAACATTGCATCCAGGCTATTGACTGGGACTGGTTATAGGGGAACATGTAGCAATTCTCCTGAAACTACTTCACGGGTGAACAATCCATTTCCAGACACAAGTAGAAGTGTTGGTTGTGACTTACAAAGCCCTATACAGCTTGCATCCAATCTATCTGGGGGGAAAAACAGATCTGTTGTCCATATTTTAAGATCTATTAGAGAGAGCTTTCTTGGCGGCTGCTCCCATATTTTGGAACTCCCTCCCATGGAAGACCTACCTGGCTCCACTCTGCTTTCTTTCCATCAGCAAACGTCATGGATTTTTCATAGAAAACAATGTTTTCTATATTAAGGTAAGTTGGTTCTGAGGCTGGGGAGAAGGAGTAGACTAAATGATGAGTGGAGGAAGAGAAAGCCAAAGGGAGGAAACTGAGGTGAAGAAGTTTGAAAGAGGTCTCCACATAGGCAAGAGATGCAAAGCACGACACTCTCATATCAGTTTCAGTCTGCCAGATCCTCCATTTCAGATCTCTAGGAAATATTTAACATCCTTGCTGAACTTGAAGTTTTATATATTTACTTAAAATGAACGACTCCTTAGAAATGGTCTCTACACCATCTTTACTCACAAGGAGCCTCAGAACACTGTGATTTCCTTTGGTTGAACGTTTGGAGAGATATGCCTGCTACGAAAAGAAGCCCACAAAAGAGACCTTATCGTACTATCATCTTGCACAACCTCTGGAAGTGACACTTAGCCTTTGTTGAGCTTGCTTTAGGGTTTGAACCCCAGGAAGGAAAACATGTTTCCAAAACCCGTTGGATGTGACACGAGGTCATGTTTTGCCCCCAGAGAGGGAAAGGGTTTTATTCTCTCGCCTTAACACTTAGCCGATCTCCCAAATAAACATGCCCTCTCTTCGAAGGGCAGTCAGGTGTCCCAGACTCCTTGCAAGGCCCTGCAGGCATCCGAGGCCAAAGGAAGCCGGGTGCAAGATGACCCTCTGCCCCCCTCCCCGGCCGCCACCCTTGACCTTCCTTGGGGCTGTTGGAGGGTTGGCCAATTTAGACACGTTGGCGTTGATTGCTCTCACCAGCTTCCTGCCATGGCGGGTAGGAGTCAATCACGTTGCAATTTGGAGAAGGTCAGGACGACTATTAGAGCCCAACCACTGCTGCGGAAATGAGACACAGCCCACCTTGGTGCCCCGCGGTCTTCTCTGCCCCCCTCCTTTGTGCGCCGAGCAGCTGCTTTCCTTGCAGCTGTTCCTTTGTGGCATTTCTGCACATCTTGGAGACAAATCAGAATGGATTTCTAGAAGGGCAACCAAGATGGTCGACAGTACGGAAACATATCCTAGGAGGAAACGTCAAAGGAGCTGGGCCTGTTTATAGCCCTGAAGAAGGAAAGCCTGGAGAGTGAGGCGGTAGGCTTTTTAAATACCTGGAGCTCTGTCACATAAGAGAGAGGAAAGTCTTGTTATCTGCCACCCCAGAAGCCAAGACTTCTTCAGTTGCAGAAGGATACATTCCAGCTGAACATTAGGAGCAGTTTCTTCATGACATGGCAGAAACTAGTATTAGAGCAGTGATTTCCAAAGTGGGTGCTACTGCCTCCTGGTGGGCGCTGCAGCGATCCAGGGGGGCGGTGATGGCACCTATTAGGACATGGGGGCGGGGCCAGGGGAGGGGCGGGGCTACTTCCCAAGAGCCAGAGACAGGGCTGAGAATCTATACCTCTCCTGAGGCTCTTGTTGGGACACAGAGGGCACTGTCAGCTGTAGTCCTCATCAAAATCCCATCATCATCCCCTCACTTGTTAGAAAAGGTAGGTTAAATTGCAACGCTATATGTTTCCATAGATCAGATGTTCCATTCGCATCACACTGAGCTACAAAGGAGAACCCAGTGCCGTGAAGGCCATGAGTTGCAAAGCATGCACTGGCAATATTATTATTGGGCCAATGTACAACCCAACTCCACCTTGCAATGTTTCAGCTTCAGAATCCAAATATGCTGCAGGGGGAGGGAGACCTTTGGACCGAGGAGAGTAAAATAATTGCATTCATTTTAAATAAAACTTCCAGTTTCTGGATCTTCTTGGTTGGGAAAAAAGCAAACAAACAATGTCATGCATCTGCACTCCCCACTCCCCGAATGTCTGTGGCGCTATTACAGAATAGCTTGTGACAGAGCTGTAACAAGGAAGCTGTTGTTGATGGTGGGTCACATTCTCCTTCTCTCCCCCACTCCAATCCCATGTTCCTGATGATTATTGTCAGTATCCAGTAGCCTAGACCTCCCGCGGGAATGCCAGGAGTTGGTTGGGATGCAGACAGCTCTGATGTGGCAGCGAGGCAGACTCTAAGCGGTGGTGTAATTTAATAAAGAGACACTTAAAGCAGTATACGGTGGAGTCAGTCCACTTCAGATGGCCTTCTCTGCTAATTTAACATGGGCTGGAGCCCCCAAGCTGGCGTCTCCCGGCTCATTAGGGACGGAGTGGGGGGGGGGGCACTCCTGGCGTTGCCTCTACGCTCAAGAGACTTTATTATCCAAGGCAGCCAATTTCAATTATTCCCCCCAAGGAGGTGTGTCCAGCGGGATGGGAGAGCTGGCTACTGTCCACCCTTGTTGTTCCACTAATTTACTCTTCTTTCCCCTTTTCGGTTGGGGAGGGGAGCATGACAAAAGTAGATAATTGCGTCTTCAGCTCACAAGAGTGCCCCTCAGCCATTAGGAACAAATGCACTTTCTGTCGAGGTTGCTCTCCGATCCCAATTTTCAGGCTGTTGAGGCCAGTGGCAGATGGAGGAGGGATGGCGGAATGTCGTGTCCCACGTTGGGTCTCTTCCTTGTCCGTATGGATAGTCTCCCCCCAACAGGATCCACATTGCTTCCTTGAAGAAGGACGAAACTGTTGGATGAAGTAAGATTTTTCAGCCTAGGAGCACAGGATTGGAAGAAACCACAAGACCATCCAGTCCTTGTGTTTCTTCCAGGGCAGGAATACAAAATCAAATTGACCTACGTTGACCATTCACATCCAAAACAGAACAGAATGGTCTGTAGCATATCCTGTTTTCCTTCTTTGGACACGTTCCAGCTTGTCGACATCTCCCTTAAGTTGTGGTACCCAGAATTGGACACAGTGTGATTCCAGGTGTGGTCTGACCAAGGCAGAAGAGACGGGTAGAAGGACTTCTCTGGATCTAGGCACTAGACCCTGAGACACTTGGGAAGTGTTGGATTTGTGATCTAATACAAAAGCCAGCATAGTGACCTTGTTTGCTGTGTATTCATTTTGTTGTGCATCTAATAATAGTAATGCAATACACTCAATGGAAAAACATCCACAAGGGCTGAGGATGAGATCTTCTCCAACCATCTTCCCAGCAGACATTGGAAGTGGAACAATCTGTCCGTTCTCAATTTCCTCACAAGTTTGGGTCCGCTCAGACTTTAGGAATTTTTAGAGAACGTTTAAAATGGAATATATACATGCTTGAATACAATATTTGTTCAGCACGTTCTGTCGCAAAATTTGAGAATGTGTCCTTTTTGAAGGCTAGCTTTGGATGAGGAAGCCAAAGTCCCAAATTGGATAGATTTGCACTTTGGAGTCACATCCCCCAAAATACATCTCTCTCATTTCTGCTGGAGATGGACAATGGGTCCGTTTCCAAAGCCTGTGCTGTGCCTTTGTGGTTTGGGGGTCCCTATATGTGTGTACCTGTGACCTGTCCCACATCTTCCATAACTAGCAACCACACAGGAAGCCACCTCTGCATGAATTGGAAGGCAAATCGATAAGTGTCGCCGGCAGAGGGGAAACAGAGCTAGCAGAAAGCATGGGCCCTGTTCGCTCCCCCCGCCTTCCCACCCACTCCGAAACCTTCACTCCAACACCACATCACAATTTGATCCAAACCTAAAGGAGCAGACTGTCATGTTTGTGTGTGAGATATTTTTTCCCCTTTCTCGAGGGCAACTCCTTTCATTAAAATCCGACCAAATGGAAGGAGGCGGCACGTTGCGGTATAAATATACCTCCAAATGTGCCTCCGAGTAGGCCTATAGGAGATGAAGCTTCCCTCCCGGAAGGCCTCAAGGACATCGCAGCCTTTGGGGACATCGTCCAGGAGGGATTGCAGACACTTTGGAGGATCGCATGGGGATTGGACGTGATCTCGAAAAGACAGAGGCCTGGGCTGGAAATGGCAAGAGGCAAGCCGGCGCGAGTAAATACGATTTGACACATAGCACGGGGTGGAGTTGCCAGGGGGCCAAGAGAACCGAATGGCATGCGTACACAATGGACAATTTCTGGCCAGGCTGAGAAGAAGCTCAAAGGAGAGGTGGCAAGACTGAGCCTCACAAAGGAGGCCGGGATCAGATGCAAGCTCCCCACCCATCTCCCCGTTGAATGAACTAGAATTGAAATTCTCTCACAGGGAAGCTGACTGTACTTCCATAACCATTGCTCTGCAGTTGCCTTGTCAGCCATAAAGATAGACATCGGTGTAACGCAGGCAGAAGTCCCCCAGAGTCACCCAGTGGATTTGGATCTGGATGCACCCACATCATACCTCTCCAGATGACCACTCCCGGTAGACCCAGCCAGCATAGCCAACAGTGAAGGGTGAGGCGAGATGTTGTCCAATGACATCTGAGTGTCCAAACAGTTGCCAATAATAGAGCCTGAGCAAAGGAAACAGACCTTGAAAGAGTCACTGGAGATACCAAAAGTCTCAGCCTAGAAGCCCTGCCATCTAATGGGAATTGGAGCTGGAGGGTGGCCACATGTCCTATTTTTACATAGGACAGTCCTCCGTCTGAAGGCAATTGTTAGGCCTCCCTTAAGACCCTACAGACCTAATCGAAGAACCATGGACTCAATGGGAAATTGGTAGATCGGCATTGATGTCGTTTTCATTGATTGCATGAGTCTTTGATTCTGTCTGTAGGGTCTTAAGGGATGTAAACAGCACCTGGACTGGATACTGAGCAGGCATGCAATGATGTCTCCTTTTTCTAATCCCGAATCCAGCAGATGAGGTGGGAACCACAATTCACTAAAACAATAATTTCAAGCAACATGTTGCCAGTAAAGACATAGGCCCTGTTTTATCTTGGAAACCAAGCAGGGTCAGCCATGGTTGGTACTTGGATAAGTGACCACCAACAAATACCAGGTGCTCTATGTAGACTCTATTTTAAAGGAAGGTGCTGCCAAAACCACCTCTGAGTATTACCGGTTTAAGAAAACCCTTGGAGATGCCATAAGTTGACTTGAAGGCACATAACGCACACATGTTGCCTCTGAATTAGTGTTAGAAAGTGATGGGAACTCTCATTTTGTCTCTATGTTTTTGACTTCTTCTATCTTGCTTCAAAAGCAACGGCACTCACGCCCTGTGCCAGAAAAAGCAGGACTGATTTGATTCCACCTCCCTTCCTTCTCTCCATCTCTCTTGGCCCTCCGAGCTCTGCTAAATATTCCTCCCACTTCAGCCTTAACTTCACTGCAGGACATTCTCAGTCTAGAGGTGACACATAGATTGATTTCAAGAAAGACGGCTCTGACAAAGCTGTTCACATCTTCTTGTTTACACTCCAGCTGTTTCTGTTTACCAGAGGACAACAACCCAATTTTCTGGTTATTCTCATAAAACAGTATCTCACATCTTCCTTTGGATGATACATTGGTTTCAAAATCTGAATATTTCCTTTGTTGGAATTGGAATTGATAGTTTTGGCTCTGGTTCTCTGGAAGAGAAGGCAAGTTTGTCCCATCTTCGACCTGATGTACCTTCAGCTACTATCTTATCTCCGAATCTTCTCTTCTCCAACTTGTTCATGGGATTTATTTTCTTTCCTCCCACTAGCTCTATGTACTACTTTCTGATCTATCCTCATAAACCACATTTGGATGGGATGTTGAGGTCATCTAGTCCAGTGTTTCTCAAGGCGCCTGATATGGAGCAACAGCAATGGTTTACTCCAAGATTTGATACCATATATTTGCCCTGTGAGTTATACTTGTTTCTTTCCTCATACTCTCTAGGGATGGACAGCAAATATCACACAAATCAGTACTAGTCCACAAACCACCACTTTGACTACTACTGATCTAGTCCATCTAACCCAGTTATTCCCAAAGTGGGCGCTACCGCCCCCTGGTGGGCACTGCAGTGATCCAGAGGGGCGGTGATGACCACAGGTGCATTTTTCGTATTATCTTTCTATTCTGAGTTCAAAAAAATTATATTAATTAAATTATATTAAAATTAAATTAAAATTTCATAATTTTAAACTTCCATGTTTCTAATTTACACCTTTCTTTATTATATTTAACAAAAAGGTAGAAACATTAATACATATATCTCTGTTTAATTGCTATTAAAAATGTTTAAAATTAACTTCCTGGGGGCGCTGAGTAATATTTTTTCTGGAAAGGGGGCGGTAGGCCAAATAGGTTTGGGAACCACTGATCTAACCCATCAAATGTAGCATCTGCTATGTATGATTCAAGTGCAACATGCCCAAGAAAGGGATGTCCAGTTTCAGCTTCAATTTGTTGTCCTGTTGTCGAGGCGGGATACAAAAATAAAGTTATTATTATTATTATTTTACTATGACACAGCAAACAAGATAGATATGCTGGATTTTGTATCACAAAAGTCGAACACTTCCCAAGTATCTAGGACTGTGTGATGTATTTTCGGATGATGCGTGCAGATCCCAGTAGGGTGGCCTTTTGCAGTAGGCAGATCGTAATTTTGTCAATGCCTATTGTTTCCAAAAGCCGGCTGAGATCTTTTGGCACGGCACCCAGTGTGCCGATCACCACCGGGACCACCTGTACTGGTTTCTATTATTATTATTATTATTATTATTATTATTATTATTATTATTATTATTATTTTATTATGACACAGCAAACAAGATAGATATATGGATTTCATATCACAAAATCACAAGTCGAACACTTCCCAAGTTTCTTGGACCATGTGATATATTATTATTATATGAATAATAATAATAATAATAATAATAATAATTATTATTATTATTATTATTATTATTATTATTATTATTATTATTATATGAAAAGAAATGTGGGCAAGCGCTAATGCCGATGCTTGGGACAGATTCACCCTGTCTGTCTGTCGATCGGTCAGTCGGTTAGTTGGTCGGGCGGTCTGTCTGTCTGTCTGTCTGTCTGTGCAAAGACCTTCCAACCGTTAATTCTTTACAGGTCCCATACTTGGCTTTCCCCTCATTAAACCAGACAGTTGGGCGCCCTTGTACAGTTCGGGATCACAAGCTTTGATAACCTAGCCATTTGATTTACGGCTCCGAAAGCCAAGGTGATCACCTAATGAGAGGAACCCGGAGTGTCAACCTGTTTATTAAATACCCCAAACCAGCTGTAGCACGGGCCGAGGCAATCATATTTCTCCTTTGGTTGGCTGCTGTCTCCTTCTCCCCGCCTCTTGCCCTCCTCCTCTCAGCATGGCCCGCTCTTTTCATCTTAAAAAACGGCCTGGGATTTAGGATGGGTCACTGACTGAGACTGTCGGGGGCATGCAAAACGCTTGCGATATCCCACTGATTTCTTAGGTGTTTAGAAGTTAATAATAGTCAGCACCTCATGATTCATTCCTAGATGTCAAACAAGGACATGAAAAAGGTTGGGGGACAGTGTCGAGCTTACTCGGAGAAACAGGGAAGGTGGAAATTCCCCTTCCCTTCTTGGCTTGAATGAAAAGCCTAGCCGGACCAAAGCAAATTTGGCAGCCGAGAATGAATTTAAAGGGGAAATTAATTTCCAGCGGTGTTTGGCTGCTTTAGGTGAGTTAAGTTCCTCATTTATCTTCATTCATTCTCCTCCGCCATAAAAAAAAGGGGGACGAAATCGACCCCTGTCGTATCACTGTAGCCGCATGAATGTCCTGTGGCAGGTTTCATTTTAAACCCTTTGAGGTTTGCAAACTGTTGGCTGCCTCCTCTAAATCATTTCTAATAGGTGAAGAAGCCTGTTTGATCAGAAGGGCCAACCAAAGCACAAACACACATCCATGCAGGGAAGTCGGCGCTCCCGTAAAACAGATGACTCTGACGGAATTGGATATGAAAGGGCGTCTTGGATGCGAGAGGATTTGCACCAGAATCTGATGTGAGATGCAGAGAGACCTTGTAGTATGTCTTGTTGTGTTGCCAATCTGATGTTATTATACCTTTCTTTGGTATATTGCAATGTGTCTTCAAATAGACTCCAATGTGTGGAGATGTATCACAGGACCTTCATGAGAAGGTTCAGAGGAGGTTTAGCATGGCTTTCCTCTGAGGCCGAGAGAGTGAGACTTGCCCAAAACAACGCAATGGGTTTCTGTGTCTGAGTCAGGATTCAAAACCTGGTCTTCAAGAGCCTCAGTCCAACTTTCAAACCACAAGACTATGCTGGGTCCTGGACCCATTTATTGGCCTTTTTGTTGATCCAGGGTATCTGTTCTCCCAACACCTTGCACCCAATGGCTGGAAAGTCGCGCCTTTTCCGGGTGGCCTCAAGTAGTCTATCTATTCCCTTTTGTCCGTTTCTTGTAAGGATAAAATGAGATAAAAGATACCTTATAACCTATGCAGAGCTTCAGGGCAAAGCTGAGAACATAAACAAAGCTAGGATGGGCGGGAGAGAATATGTGAATATATTCTTTGGAACAGCTTCTTGACTTCAGGCATGAGTTTATATCTGCATAATAACACTCAGGCAGATCTGTTTTACATACTGTTTTGTAGCCCAAGGGAGAGACACGCTCCCAGGTTTTGTGTTGATAGTCAAGTAAATGCAACAAATATTTTGAAATATCCCGTAAATTGCCCAGTTCTGGCCAAACCACTCAGATGGGGAGCAACATCCTCCCCGCTCCTTACTGCTCTAATATTTGTCCCCGGAGCTTTGTACATTTAGTCGGGTTCTTAGGCGTTGTTTTGGACGTTCCAGTCAATATCCATTAAGCAGGCCTATGAGGAATAGGGAGCCTTTTCAGCTACCGTGTTTCATCCAGATCCATGGGTGCTCTTCACCTAGCTTATGCCACTACTGAAGGTAAAAATACGTCCGTGAGACAGATGGTGTGTGATCTCTGCAGAAACAGAGTTGGAATGCAAAGTCCCAGATAACCCATCTTTATCCCACAGACCTGATCCAGTTGTCCAGATGGTCACAAAGTTGTGGAAGTTTCTAGCAAAAATCTTATTTCTGGAGAGGCTGTGGAGAAGTACTGAATGGGGACGGGGGGGGGGGGGGTGCCGGTTAGCTTGTGAGAGATAATATAACAGCTACATCATTTTCCTTTCCCTGGGCAAACATTTTGCCAAAATACCTAGTTGACTTAATCTTGGTCAAAACTTGGGTCAACTTCAAGGAAGCTCAGAAGTGGGCCACTGTGTAAAGGAGGCATTGGCCCTTTGGGAAACATGGAAGACTTCATCCTTCATTTTACCCCCCAAAATTTGTGCTGGTCATTTATTTATTTATTTACAGCATTTATATTCCGCCCTTCTCACCCCAAAGGGGACTCAGGGCAGATCACATTACACATTTAGGCAAACATTCAATGCCTTTTAACATAGAACAAAGACAAACAAACATAGGCTCCGAGCAGGTCTCGAACTCATGACCTCCTGGTCAGAGTGATTCATTGCAGTTAATTGCAGCTGGCTTGCTCTCCCACCTGTGCCACAGCCCAGGCCCATTGACCATAATAAATAAATATGTATACCCCCCCCCCCCCCAAAAAAAATGCTTAAATGCCTTCTAGAAAGCGCAGGGCACATTTTTATCATGTGGCTCTTTTAGGTCGCGGAATTGCCTTTTTTCAACAACAGGGAGTGGTGCTCACTTTCCATTAACAAGTGTCCACTAAATGGAATAATAACAATGTATTAAATATCATTAAACATTGTATTATACACAATAAATGATTATAAATTTCAGATAAATTGGTTACAAAAGCCAATCAAACTGTTGCATTCACAGTATGATGAATGGTAGTTACATTCACAATGTAATCAACTTTCTTGGTTATCTTATTTAATGGCATAGTAAAATGTCAGTCAGTAGCCTTTATTTCGGTCAACAAACCATTGGCTGGGATCAAGTTACAATACAATGATGGAATACAACATTTGAGTAATTTATGACATTGCATTTGGCTTATGGGTAATAACAAGTATGTCCAATCTCTATTGGTTATTTGGCTAACTTTATAATCTAAAACAAAAACTGATCACAGATTAGTAAGCCGTCCCTTAGATACTCTTTGTTATACTCTCAACACTTACAGATTTTTCATGAAGCACTTACGGCTTTTTGCCTCTGAAAAGAGAAATTTACTCTGGTTTCTCTTCAGATCGTATAAATCTTTCGCCTTTTACTAAAGATTGGTTATCTTATTATTTCTTCATCAAAGAAGAGTAGCCCCCTGATCCACAACCGGTTTCGACTACTTACCCATTTTTTCTTATACTCACTTTCCATTGCCATCCTATTTCTGGAACTCAATTGACAGTCCTAGTCTTTTAAACTTGAACACACCTATCTGTATTTTATAATGCGTTTTATGAATATCCTATGTAAGTTAATTTTTTAACTGATTTATAGTGTATTGTACAGGTTTTATATGTGTGTTTTATTGTAAGCCGCCCTGAGTCCCCTGTTGGGTGAGAAGGGCAGGATATAAATATTGTAATAAATAAATATTTCAAAAGATCTCAGTTGGCCCAGAGATCCCTAACATGGTGGAAATGCCCAGCACACACTTTAGAGGGCACTTAGGGGAAAAATACGCAAAACTTTATATGAACCCTTGAGAGGGACTCGGAGGGTGTCCATCCAAACATGCTGGGAAAATATGCAAAACAAATGGGCAAAACCCCAATGTTTTTGCTAAGCATGACTTGACCACTGTGACCCTTGAGGCCACCAAAACAACTCTGGGATTGGAAAAAAGAGAATTCAGCAAGGCATTTTCTCCAGGCATCCTTTGCCACAAGTCTCCTATGTGCTGGAAGAGACAGAGAAAGAAAAACACTGAAGTTATGTCAGATCATAACAGATCACAGAACCAGCAAGATAGTCTCCCCCCTCTTTAGTCTTCCACTTGTCCATAATTCTTCAGGATTGGGTCTAACCAGAGGCAAGGAAACAGGGCTGGCGGCGGATGCCTCTCTGTCTTTGGTCCTGCTAAAGCACAGCCATGGGAGAAATCTTGCCCTGTTCTCACTGCTGGGTCTGCTGGAGGCTCTTTTGGGTTTCAAGAGAGCCTTTGGGACCGATTAATGTCATAGTGGAGACCCCATCCACAACCTGTCCTGCTGCTTCAGCTCGCCGTTCTCATTTTTCAACTCCTGCTACTCAGAAAATCCATGGAAAGATGAGCTGCCTCCCTTGCAAGAGACAAAAACAACACCCAGGGCATCTTTTCACAACCAACAAGGCACTGGTCTTGTCATCGCAACTTCGGGGAAGAGGAGGAGGATATTAGTCCCAATAGGCCACTGAAAATTCTCACCCAAATCCCACCCAAATGCTCTTTTAGAAGGAATTACCGTATATACTCTAGTATAAGCCAACCCAAATATAAGACGAGGCACCTAATTTTACCACAAAAAAACTGGGAAGACATTGACTCCAGTATAAGCTGAGATACCAATAAAATTACATTAATTGAGGCCTCAGTAGTTTAAATGTTTTTGAATCTTTGCATCAAACTGTAATTTAAGATATGACTGTTCAACTCTGATTAAATCATCATTTTCATCTTCTTCAATGTAAATGTGCTTATGTATCCTTTTAATAATAATAGAGTGAAATAATAAATGTAATAAGTGCAGTAAAATAATAAATGTAATAATAAATAGAGTAAAATAATAAATGTATTAATAATAATAAATGTAGAGTAAAATAAATGTAAAAGTAACAACAAGAATAGAGTAAAATAATAAATGTAATAATAATAATCATGAATAGAGTAAAATAATAAATGTAATAATAATCATGAATAGAGTAAAATAATAAATGTAATAATAATCATTAATAGAGTAAAATAATAAATGGAATAATAATAATCATTAATAGAGTAAAATAATAATTGGAATAATAATAATCATTAATAGAGTAAAATAATAAATGTAACAATACCAATAATAGAGAAAAATAATAAATATGCTATATATACTTGTGTATAAGCCGATCTGAATATAAGCCCACCAGGACCCTCACCCAAGTATAAGCCAGGGAGGGTTTTTTTCAGTCCTAAAAAAGGGCTGAAAAACTAGACTTATACTCGAGTATATACAATAAGTATGTTTAGAGCATAATTCGTTCCTGTTGGAGCATAATGAATTACATTTAGAAAAGCCTTGATTGGCCACTGTCACTGTTTTGTGGATTTTGGATTGTAACATGTCTTCCAAATCCTAGTCTTCTCCTGACATCTTGACAACCAGTTTTCTTTTGGATCAATGACTGAGCCAAAGTACAGAAAATCTCTATTCTAACGTATTCATCAACAATAGCTTAGAGCCGCTCGAATAGCGATTACACCAGTGGGTGCCAAATCTTTTTTAAAGTCAAAGTACTTAATGTAGTGCAAAAAAAGGGTGGAAAACTCTACCGCCCAGGCTATTGTTTGGCGGTTCTGTTTAGTGCTATGCCTGAGTGGCTGGGAAGGGGGTGAAGTGGGAAAAGAAGGACAGCCAGAAATTCACACCCACCTTTCTGCATTGTTTTCTAATTTTAACACCTCGGAATCATCGACATCAGCCCCTTGGCTCCGGCTTGTAATATCCCAAATCCAGGAAGCCATTCTAATTTTTGAAGGTTAAAGGGCGCTCCCATTGTGGCAGCCTTCCTTTTTCCGAGTTTTAAATCTGGAAATGCTCTAATTACCATTGTGCATAATGTCACCTCTGCAGATAACCCCCGGCTGTTATTTTTGCCTCTGTCCTAAGCGCTCCAAAGCAGCAGCCTAGAAAACAGAGACAAAGAAACCCTGGCAGGGAGGAGGGCGTCCAGGGACAGTCCATCCCAAGGAACCCAAGTGGCCGTAGCTGCCTCACAGTGTAGCACAAGGACCCACAAACATCTCACAAATGTGGTGGATGCACTGGAGCGATAGCAGAAGCATCAAATCCATGTTTGGAGGGTCTTGTCCTGTATGAAATATCGGGCACATTTTCTGTAGAATTAATGCCATCGGACATCACTTTAACTGTCATGGCTCAGTTGGATTTGTAGAAGGCTGAGGAACTTGTAAAACTACAACACTCAGGATTCCATAGCATTGAGCCATAGTAGCTCAAGTGGGGTCAAACTGTGTTCAGGGGCGGTTCAACCATGAGGCGAATTAGGCACTTGCCTGTGGCGCCATTATCCCAGGGGCGCAGTTGAGGCCCCCAGGAGGATGGCGCCACCCCCGCCTCCTTCTCCTTCGGGCCTTCCAGCAACATTTTCGCTTATCCAAAGCTTTTATTTTTCAGTGATTGGTTGGGGGGGGGGGGGCGCCAAAATTCTGTTCGCCTACACTTGAAAAATAACTAGGGCCGGCCCTGACTGTGTTCGTCCTGGAACGTAGATGGACTCTAAGTTGTTGCTCTGAGAGTCCAATTGGGAACCTCGCTGGATTTAATTCCATGTTTTATTAAGCGTGTTTTTATATCATATGTTAATGTTCAGATTTTATAATTGGTGTATGTTTTTGTTTATTGATGTATTGTATACCATTATTGCTTTTATTTGATATTTCTGTGAGCTGCCCCGACTCCCCTTCAGGGGAGATGGAGGCGGGATATAAATAAACTAAATAATAATAATAAAATATTTCAAGCGTATCATTCAAAATGTTGAGTGAACATGTCTACAGTGATTCTCACTACTTGAGTATGAATATGAGTATGATTGGAGTCGGAATAGTAACTTGGTAAGGCAAGTTGGATTGATGTGTTTCCAGTCTATATTTGTGCAAAAAGAGTTTGCCTTTTACCTTCCTCTGAGGCTGAGAGAACATGACTTCCCCAAGATCATCCAATGAGTTTCATACCCAATTGAAGGTTCTAACCTTGGTCCAATGTTCAAACCAAGACACCACGTTGTGACACCGTGTTGCCAACATCATGCTGGCTTAATACAAAGATTTAGAGAAACCGCATGTTTAAGAGTATTGTTAGTTTGATAAGTAGCAAGTTAATTTGGAACTCTGAAAATATACGTTGTTCATTTCTGAAGGATATACCATAATCAACAGATTTCAGTTGGGGGTTTACAAAGTGTAAGCATGGGAGGAGGCAAAGCAGATAAATGCTGCCATCCTCAACTGTTCTTCATCTTTAAGTGATGATCAGAAGTATTGCATGGAGGTGCCTTTCTGGGAGTGTATCATTCCGCAAAACGTTCCCCTATGTAAACCAAATTAAACTTTGAGAAATACTTAAATCTTGGCTCGAACTAATAATTTTCCACAGATTCATGGCAGACCAATTCAGGCTTACAGTTCCATACCTGTGTTATAAAGCTGTACAGTCCCAAAAGAGCTGAGCTCGATGGCTTTGCTGACTGTGGATAATCGGGGCTTATAGTGAAGTCTGCTTCGGAGTAGAATAACAGATGGCTAGTAGATACTTTAATAAACAGTTAATCGATGGTTATTGAGTCGACGTATTCCTTGTAATCAAGGTTTACAAGTCATCCAAAATATCTTCTGCAGATGTGCTGGTAGCCATCTCTAACCCATAGACTGGAACAGCAGAACACATGTTAATCATTCATTGATTCAGTATAAAAATGCTTATATATTAAACCGTTTGTATAAATAAACGATGAACCACAAATGTCTTGATCCCAGGTGACCTAAGGGAAACTTTACCACAAAACTGTCAGTTTTGGCAGTAGCTCAGCAGTAGAATAAATGGGTGAATTCCCTGCTCGCCTTCTTGAAGTTTTCCAATAAGAGGCAGGAGATAAATCTACTGGGGAAATTCTTCTAAGTTGGTGAAATGATTTCCGTTGTCCTGTTCTATCCATGGATATAATCCATGCACAGGAGCTGGTGGCTCCCAAAGCAGTGGAGCAGTGAAGTCACACTGAAGAATACTTTAAAGGAGCTTTCCAAGGTGCTGAATCCTAGCCAGCAAATAGATTCAGTACCCTGAAAAGTGCCTTGAAAGTTGCCTCAAATGAGGACCGGATTCACTGTCCAACTGGCATGGAAGGTGGCAGCTCTCATTGCACAGCAAAAATGAAAAAGAAGAGAGCAACCACTTACCGGAGTTGGACTAGATGGCCCATGTTGTCTCTTCCAACTCTGTGATTCTCTGTATTTATGATTCTACGTCTCCACAAACCATCAGTGGTAAGCATTTCAAATGTAACCTTCTAAAGTCTTCCATTTTCTATATATAGTATAAAAAAGGTAAAGGTTTCCCCTGACGTTAAGTCCAGTCATGTCTGACTCTGGGGGTTGCTGCTCATCTCCATTGCTAAGCCGAAGAGCCAGCGTTGTCCGTAGACACCTCCAAGGTCATGTGGCCGGCATGACTGCATAGATCCCTGGTGGCGAAGTGCATTAAAGCGCTGAGCTGCTGAACTTGCAGACCGAAAGGTCCCGGGTTTAAATCCCGGGAGCGGCTTGAGCTCCCGCTGTTAACTCCAGCTCCTGCAAACCTAGCAGTTTGAAAACATGCAAATGTGAGTAGATTAATAGGTACCGCTCCGCCGGGAAGGTAACGGCACTCCGTATATATAGTATATTATATATATATATATATAGTGTATAGGCTCGAAAGGTACTGCATTCCTCCCGTCCTCATTTAATCATGGCACCATCACACCTCCCCAGTTTTTTTGACCTTCCTTCTTAATGAAACTCTAGCCAGGCCTTGGCTGAATTAAGGACCAAGTAAACAGTACTTAACGGTTCTAATTGAAGGTCAGTAAATCCCCAAGAGATTAAATGAGTCCTGCAGGGAGAAGTGTAAATCTCCGGGCCTTTTATGGCGCCCCAGCCAAACCCCCGTGCACTTGGTCATGCAAGACTTAATAAACATGGTATGTGCCTTAATCAAAACCATTTTGCCACCAAAAAGGGGCAGGGTGTAAATCACAATTGCTTTTGGCACTAAAACCCCCCGGTACAAAAGAGAGAGAAGCCTGCTTATGCCAGAATGCATCAAAAACGCTCCCCAGCCGGTGCCTAGTTAGTTGTCTGGCAGGCACCACGCTCGCGGTCTAAAGAGCCATTTTGCGACTCTGCGGGAGGAAAATCCAGATGAGGGGAATAAAACACTTCAGATGGCGGAGAAGGCAACCGAGGGTTCCCCCTTTCCCCTGCCTGCCCTCTGCCAGCTCTCCCCCCAATTTAGTGATTATTAATAAGCGCGAGCATTGAGTTCTGGCACCACGCTAACCCTTTGCAGCTAACCCTTGTATATTTAATAATCTCATCAAAGTTTATGTTCCGGGCTGTATTTCAAGATTTAATGGCTGGAGTGCAGAGTGTGACTTGAACGGGGCTGTGCGCAGGGAGGGAGCGGGCAAGAAGGCAACTCTTTGAAGGCTTCGGTTTACATTTCAGACAGTCCCGGGTTAAAGTGGGCAATGTCAGACGGATGGAGACAGACCCCTTGGCCTTTCACCTGTGCGTGCCTCGATTTCCAGTGGCATTGACTCCACCAACCGTGACCCAGAGAAAGGATGCTGGGAGAGGGTGGATTGGGATCTTCCCAACGCTGGGAAAGGACCAGGTTTTGTACTTCAAGAATAAATGTAGGGAGAGAGGGCAGAATATAAATTGTTATTATTATTATTATTATTATTATTATTATTATTGACACAAAGACATAGTATGTCAAAGAAAACAAGATAGATATGCTGGATTTCGTATCACAAACCACAAGTCAAACACTTCCCAAGTGTCTAGGACTGTGTGATGTATTTTTGGATGATGCGCTCAGATCCCAGCAGGGTGGCCTTTTGCAGTTGGCAGATCGTAATTTTGTCAATGTCTATTGTTTCCAAATGCCGACTGAGATCTTTTGGCATGGCACCCAGTGTGCCCATCACCACCGGGACCACCTGTACTGGTTTCTGCCAGAGTCTTTGCAGTTCAATCTTGAGGTCCTGATAGCGGCTGAGTTTTTCCTGTTGTTTTTCATCAATGCGACTGTCACCTGGGATGGCGACATCAATGATCCAAACCTTTTTCTTTTCCACAACTGTGATGTCTGGTGTGTTGTGTTCCAGAACTTTGTCAGTCTGGATTCGGAAGTCCCACAGTATCTTTGCGTGCTCATAGATACTGTGGGACTTCCGAATCCAGACTGACAAAGTTTTGGAACGCAACACACCAGACATCACAGTTGTGGAAAAGAAAAAGGGTTGGATTTATTATTATTATTATTATTATTATTATTATTATTATTATTATTATTATTCACACATATATCCACTTGTCATTGATAGGATGCAAGTCAAGCATGAAGCATTGGAGATATGTCCTGCAGGAAGGAGCATACTTCTAATGGTGTGCATCTGTGACCAAAACATCCAACTGCTTTTGTAGGAGAATGTATGCATGCATGAGTCACCGAAAGGATCCCAGCCAATGTCAAAAGTCCTCTGTCTTCAGTATTTCTTTCTTTCTGAAAATCCATCACCGTAGCTGTCCTTAGCATTCTCTCTGATTTCAAATTTGGCTTTCTTTAAACCTAGAGTGGATAGAGAAGAGAAAAGGGGTGATTTGAGTTAGGAAAGAAACAAGAAAAGAGATGACTTCCTTGGTTGTTTAAACCTAGAGTGCATTATCCTCTGCATGCAGTGATGACAGATGCCAGCCTATGGGGTTTTGGAGAATGAAAAGGTTAGACAACGTTCTGTTGTATCGGGACGGGTCATTGTTGGAAGAAAGCAATGCACTGGATTAAGCAAACCCATGCCCTCCTTGATCTGTCGACCCACCCAACGTGCTCCTCTTCTTTTCTAAGCTTACCTGTTTGCCAGGCATCCTTTGAGGCCTGTAGGCAATCCACTTCTAAGTAAGGGCTTCCAGAAAGCTTCCAGGGGAAAGTTCTCGCCTTCCTAAAAAGGCGCAACAAAGGGCAAACACTGTGTTCGTTTTCCAAAAAGGTGAAGATAGGAGGAGATACTCCATGAAGCTGCTGATCTCCCACTGCAGATGTCTTAGGATAAGGCCTCCTGGTTTTGAGATCCTGGTGTTGAACATTGCTGCAGTCACACACACCCTTATACAAATACCCATACATACACACATGCTCATTCGCTGCTACTAAAGCCTTGGTGAGACTACCGGCTGTACCGACATCCAGAATTGAGATCACTGGGAACTTTGCTGAGACGTGCTCTTAACAACACAGCACGACAGGTGGAGGTGTAACAATTTAAAACCCAGTGGAGAAAGAGGAAATAAAGTCAAGCAAGCCATTGTGACCATCAGCCAAGATGCCAAATCCTCCATAGTTGAGGAACACATTCAAAGAAGAACCACCAGCTGGGCATTTTTCGAGGGTAAGAAGTGCTTGAGAAGGGTCTCCTAGGATGCAGTTCTTGCCATTGTTGTTGTTCTGACTTATGGCAACTCTAAGGTGAACCCATCACGGGGTTTGCTTGGTGTGGTTTCTTCAGAGGGGGGTTGCCATTGTTGGGAATGGATGAGCCGTTAAGCTCTAATCACCCTCTTTACGAGGTAAATTCCCATTAAAATAGCAGAGTAAAAATTGCAGCAGTGGTGAGACTTACGCGGCGTGAGTTTTGGAAGGCCTCTGTGTCATCAGAAAAGCAAAGGGATGCAAAGTTAGCTTTAAAGTTTAAAAGCATTTATTGAGGTAAAAAGAAATCCACTGATGGATAGAAAAGGTTTGGAGCTAACTATCTAATCTATCCTGTTCTAATACACATAGACGGATTAAAATAACAAAGCTCTAGATAGCTACATCTTGACTAATAGAGGACAAAGGTGCATCCTCTCTGGAACAAAGCAGGAAGCTGGAATGGCGACCAGCCTCGTGGGTCGCTTCTTCTCTAGGGCCATAAACATTCCAAAAGACCAAACTGTGGAAGTTACGTCAAAGCCCTAGGAGAGATCACATTTCTAGAAACATCAAAGGGTGGGCTGACCTAAATAGGACAGGAAGCAGGAAACAATGGTGAAGCCTATCTAGGCATGCTTTGGAAACGGGGAAAGGATTCCCTCAATCTAACTCTATCATCTATCTGACTGCATTTAGACTTGAGTAGTCCAGGGTGATTCCCAACAGGTTTAGCTATGGAGAGGGTCAAAATGAGGTCATTCCAGCCCAAAACAAAAACATGCCTCCCTCCCATGAATTTGCCTCCAGTCTCCAACTTTCTAGCATTGCCTTAACTTAGCATTTCTAGCACTACAACTCCAAAGTTCAGCAAAGTATTCAGAAATACAGTCAAGGCATCCAAAGAAAGGACTGCTGGGCTTTGGAGAAGGCCTTATGATTCCGGTCATGCTTTGGAGAACTGTAAGACCTGCACCCCTGACATAAAGCACACTAGTTTGAGCATAGCACTTCTTCATGAAAAAGTGGGAGGAGGGCTGTTGTTGGCATGGGCCTTTGCTTTCTCCCCTGAACAGTTTGTCGGCTTGGGCTCTTACAGCCATCAGAGAGTTCTGGCTTGAAGAGCAAGATGATAGATCACCCATGATTTCCAGCTTGCCCTCTTCTCTTCCCCTTCCTTCCTCCAAGTGTCCGCGGCTGTCTGTCCATGGTCTCCCCTCTTTCTTGTCACCCCAGCCCTCTCCCCGTGCTTCCCACCCTTGCCCCCTCCCCCCTCCCACCCCAGCATGCCTGGAGCCGGAACAAGGAGAGTCAGCTGCACCCTTAATTGCTGCTCTGCAGCCTGATGTCAATAGGAGGTGACATCTCCCGAGCACGGAGCTGCAACCGTCTTGGTGCATATTCCCTCTGTCTGAGCGCATCAGAGCAGATGTCACAACCAGGAAAGCTAGAAGCCACTGGAGGAGCGGGAAGCCACCGAAATCATTGTGAAGCTGGCATGAAACGTCGAGGAGGTTGGTAAACCTCGCTTTCATGGCGGGTTCTCCCAGTGTTTTCTGCACTGTTGGTCTTGGGCTTTGAGCGCTTACAGGAAGTGACACGCCTGAGATTGTATTGCAACGCTACACCAGGGTTCTTAAGCAAAACAAATGTTTGTATCCAACTCCACCAGGGCCGCTTGGCTCCCAGTGGGAGGGTGGCTCTCCCGTAATTGAGCCAGATGGTGGCTTGTGGCACAGAAGGACGTGGGAATGGAAGTGTTCTCCAGGAAAGGTAGTCTGGGAGTCTGTGGTTCAGGGAGGCAGAGAGGAAAAGGCATCCGTTGACAACCTCATGCATGGGTCGCCACAATTGGCAGGATAGCCTTTTATCTCTTTTCTTTCTTTCTTTCCTTCCTTCCAAAGCTGGGACACAAGTTAGCTTACAACATACTGAAACATCTCCATCAAATGTCAAATATAAAATTGTGCACAAATTGAACATCCAGCGCATCACTTTCGGACAACCAAGCTGGCATCCTATTGGTGTCTTACACCTGCATAGGTTCCCTTACAAAAAAAAAAGGTGGGCATTGTTGACTGAAGTGTAACAGCCGCATGCTGAGATTAAGGTTGCAAGAGCCAAGTCCATACTAAAACACCAAAAGCCCAACACCTCCATTTAGCTCCTGTTCATTGCTGGAAGCCTACCCGAATAAAGAGGTATTTGCCTGCTAGCATCACCTCTCTGAGAAAGACATTCCATAGTCTAGAAATGGCTACCAAGAAGGTTGTTCTTTTAATTTTACATATAGAAAGTAAAGTTGGAGCAATTGCGTACTCAGTTACCTAAACTAAGTCCCTAAATGTGTCTTACTTCAGATAGTAGTGAACTGTGGAGTAACGGAAACTGGGCTCTCGGCACTTGTGGAAGTACGAAGCACCTACATTTCAAAACGTACCACTCTGCAGATGGTGTGAGTAGGATCTGGGAGTGATAACCCCTGAAGCAATACTCATGTATCGATTATTGAGAGCCTCAACTTGACTATCTAAGTACCTCACTGATGATCCTAGTGAGTAGAGCTAAGGGATGCAGAAGTTCCATCGACATCTGGAGTGCAGTCCATGAATGGTCCTACATTTCCATCGTTCCTGGACCTTCCTTTACAACTGCAAAGGAGAACGTGATGGTGGACCATACCCAATGGCACGGGTTCAGCAGGAAGCATCGCCTTGATATCCCCAGCAGACCTGATGCCTGCCAGGGTCTGTGCGGCTGCTATTAATGCCCTCATCGATTCTTGTGCCAACACTGACATATTCTGCTTCCCAGCCTGGAAGAGGAAGAAGGCAGAATGTAATTCAAAGCAAACCACTCTCCTTTTTGGCAGCGCTGCCGTCTGGCAGCCGAAAAGCAAACAGTCAGGGGGCACTGTAACCAAGTTACAGTATGTTTTAGAAAATTGAAGGCATTTGAACCATGTAGATGAATTGGAGGAGCATGCCAAGAAGGCAGGCATACTGAAAGGAAGCAATCACGAAATGATCAATCGATGTCTTAGAAGTAAAAGGGAAGGAGGGACAGTGCAGTCACGGTAATCCAGACTTTGGCAAAGCTGAGGCTGATGTAAGACAGAGGTGGGTCGCTACATGAGGGTTGCAGTCCACACTCACTTCTCACTAAACCTCGGAGGCTCACAGAGGTGCCAGTCTTTTTTGTGGTCCTTGGAGTGAAGAGGAGGAATCTCAGGGTGTGCATCACTTTGACATCAGGGACCATCTCTCAAGCTGTATCTACACCAGTGGTTCCCAAACTTATTTGGCCTACCTCCCCGTTTCCAGAAAAAATATTACTCAGCGCTCCCTGGAAATTAATTTTTTAAATTTTTTAATAGCAATCAAACAGAAAGATATATGTATTAATGCATATGGCAAATGCACCCGTGGCCATCACCGCCCCCCTGGATCACTGTAGTGCCCACCAGGGGGTGGTAGCGCCCACTTTGGGAATCACTGATCTACACCATAGAATGAATGCAGTTTGACCCCACTTTGCCTGCCATGACTCAATGCTATGGGATAGTTTGGTGGGAGATCTAGTTTTGCAAGATCTGTATCCTTCTCTGCCACGGCCGTCCTTTGAGCTGTTTTGTTTCAACATGCAGCACGGGCCGCTTGGGCTCCCCATATGCTGGAAAAAAATATTTGGAGAAGGGTTTTGGAAGAAAGAACATGAACTTTAAAGAGAAAGCTGCAGGAATCTACACTCTGGAGACTGCATGTGGATTGCTGACTGTTGCATTCTTCTCACTCAGAAGTTCAGTGCCAAACAAAGCACCACTTTGAAGATGCAAAGTTGTGTATGGTACATCGGTGGAGCGTCAGATGCTCTGGATTTATTTCAGGATATGGATTCCTTTCGGTCTTCTTTCAAGTGCCCTCCAGTATTCCATCCCAATGTCTTTGCAAAGCTTTGTTTAGGCAAAACAACGTCCTTTTCTCCCTTCCTCATTTCCTCACCGAGGACCAGAAGACATTAGCTGCCAGACACAAAAGGCGGCAGAAATCAAATAAAAGGAAAATGCAGCAGCCACAGGTCGGCCTTGTCTAAATATTTATGCTGGAGGAAGACACGGTGCCTGAGTAATGGCCTTGGGGCTGGTATTAATAGAGATAATATGGGGCTGGGAGACTCATTGCCAGAGGGGCAGAGCTTTGAAGTCTCTCTTGTAGTGCTCCATTTCTATCTGGTTTTTCGTTTATGTCTTGTACTGAAATTCTGTTTCATCCAACCCAATTTGCTAGACCTGATTAGAGCTATTGATGACCAGGACTCTTGGGGTGCAACTACAATGTAAAAGGAATGCATTTTGATACCACATAACTTCCAATGTTATGGAATCGTGGTAGTTGTCATTTTACACACCCTTTAAACTTCTCTGTCCAAGAGGGCTGGTGTCTCACCAAACGATAACTCCCAGGATTCCATAGCATTGGTCGCTGGCAATTCAAGTGGTGTCAAACTGCATTATTTCTACAGTGTAGAAGCACCCTTGGAAGTCTCCCATTCATTGGGTCACCGTAAGTCAAAGCCAACTTGAGACTAAGTAACAACACCAACATAAAACAATGAACGAGAGAGAAAACCCCTGAAAGATGTGAAGTCTCGGTGCATTTCACATTGGTGAGAATAATCAAGACGAGGAAATTTGGTCAGTTTAAGGTCAGTGAGGTAGAGAAGGTATGCCAAGGTTTAATCTAGGCCATGAAGGAGCTCTCCAATGTGCTCAACACTGACTCTAAGCAGTTTCACCACCTTGGAGAGCTCCTGTAAAAGTAGCTAAACATGGATTCACCACCCCAAAGACATTGCTGCCACCATTCTTCCCCTGACCCTTGATGTGAGCAGTCTTCGACCCAATGGCATGGTTTCAAGGGAGGGGACTTTAGATATCATAACGTGGTGCGTCACTAACTTCAACATTATCTGAACCTGCCCTGTTTCACAAGACGTCTTTCAAGAAATCTCAAAAGCTGTGGGAAATTCATGAGTGCAGTGAATTGGTGAGAATTGGTGTTTAGATATAGCAGTGTATTTAGTTTTATTATTAGTATTGCCAGGTTTTAATTCATGATCGAGTTTAAATTCATGTTGTGATCTGCCTTGGGTTCCATTCAGAAGAAAGTCAGAGAATTAATGACTTAATGTCTAAATGCTCGGGCAATGCACCCTGGTCTTCCTCTTCCTGCTCCTCCCTCCCTTTCTGTTGTTCTTGCTATCCATCACACTATGAATGAGTTGTTACTCACAAAAGTGCCCTCTATAGCATCCTGGTCAAAGATTCCTCCCAGAAACATACTCCAGAATCATATGGATTTCATCAAATCTAGGTCTACCTAAGGAGTGTTACAAAACCACAGTTTTTACTCCCGAATAGGCAATTCCCATTGGCAGAAGTTGGCAGGACTAAGAGTCCATGGCTGTAATAAAATAGTTGCTAAAAAGGGGAGAGAACATGGCAACCACCATGCTTTTCTACGAAGAGAAGTGACATGGAAACCTATTGTCAACCATCACTCTACAGTAGCTAGGGCCACCACATAATTCCCTTTTAAGGACCATAAATGATGTGGTTTATTGTCTCTTCATTTACTGCTGAAGTCATTATGTCTTCAACTTGTAATCTCTGCCAACCAGCTGGGTAAAACTATTATATTTAATGGCTTTATTTTTTATGGTGATGATCGGCTACTTTTCCCCCATCGAATCTAATAGAAGAAAAGTAAAATCATAAAAACAGAAAACCCATTAAAATGCCATTCCAGACCATTTTTGCAAATGCAAACAAACTTGAAATGCTTTGTTAGAAAGCAGCAGGATTTGAGGTGAGCGATCCAGGCAATGTTTGTGTTGTTTTAGTTCTGCCAGTTTCAATGGGAGACTGTGAAGCAAAGGAAAATTACGATCTGCCAACTGCAAAACGCCACCCTACTGGGATCTGCACGCATCATCCGAAAATACATCACACAGTCCTAGACACTTGGGAAGTGTTCAACTTGTGATTTTGTGATACGAAATCCAGCATATCTATCTTGTCTGCTGTGTCATAATATAATAATAATAATAATAATAATAATAATAATAAGAAGAAGAAGAAGAAGAAGAAGAAGAAGAAGAAGAAGAAGAAGAAGAAGTAGTTTATTTGTATCCCGCCTCCATCTCCCCCAGAGGGGACTCGGGGCAGCTCACAGAAATATCAGATACAAAACAATAACAAAGTACAATGCATCAATAAACAATAGCATGCACCAGTTATAATATTTCAACATTGACCAGTAAAATAAAAACACACTTACTAAAACATAGAATTAAAAACAGTGAGGTTGTAATAGCAGATTAGCAAAGTGCACATTATAAGTTGCAAACTCTTTAGGTATCTCTAAGTCCTCCAATGCAATTCTATGGTAATTTTCCAGCAAAAGTCAACCATAGAGGTGTGCTCGAAGACCTAGAAATTCCTAGAGTGCTGTCCTCTTCAGTAAAAAAAAAAATCACTTTTGTTATTTGCAGTTTTTTACGTTCTCAGGGGTCCAGGTCCCTAAGCCAATGTGGGATCATGCCTGTCCTTTGGAGCCTATTCTCCTCCACCTATGCCCAACCCAGGTCTCAATTTCTCCGTTTTTGAAGGGTGGGAAGGGGGAGAGCTGCCACTCTTGATCTGTAAAAAAAAGGAGAATCCTAGACATGAAAGTGCCCCGTAAGCTCGGCGATTGCTTCCATAATGGACCACACGTGAGAAATTAAATAAACATCATTCATCACTGGCCTTTGTCGGCTTACAGCTGTATTTATTTCCAAGCTCCGCTGGTTATTTATGGGCCCGCGTGATTTATAGAAAAGCTTTGTTGAGAAGTGGTGCTGATGGGCGAGGGGGAACTAAGTGTTTCATTGCTTAAACCAACACTCCGGCCTCCCTCCCGGCAGATAGAGAAGAGCCCCTTTCCCCGTTTCCCATTACGTAGCCATTGGAAGTGGTCAACATCCCAAAGGGATGGGAGGATAGGGCCAGCCCCCTATTCTGAGGAGCAAGTGGGGACATGTTCAGGAGAGAATGTCAACTCAGTTCATTTCTGAGAAGAGGGAAGAATTCAAGACTGACACATTCAAGGCTCAGGGCTTTGAGAGTTTTAGGGTGCATCTACACCTTAGAATTGATGTAGTTTGACACCACTTGAGCTGCCATTTGACTGAGGGAAAGGGGACTCAGGTCTAAAGATGCAATTCACGGATGTCTCATAGACACCTTATACCCATAGTCTGAAAGGTAATAGTATACATAAAACTTGTAAGAATCGTGTGTCTGAAGCAACGCTTGCGTCTATTGACCCATCAGAACAGTGGTTCCCAAACTTATTTGGCCTACCGCACCCTTTCCAGAAAAAAAATATTACTCAGCGCCCTGGAAATTAATTTTTTCTAAATTTTAATAGCAATTAAACAGAAAGTTATATGTACCTGTAGCCATCACCGCTCCCCTGGATTGCTGCAGCACCCACCAGGGGGCGGTAGTGCCCACTTTGGGAATCACTGCATCAGAAGGTTACCTGGACCATTTTGTATTTTGGAGTATTTTGCTTTTTTAAGTACAATTATTTCTGATTAGGAAAATCAAGGACATATGTCCACCGACTCCAGCGCAACCTTTTCACTGGTATTCTTCCCCAGGATTGCCTAAGCTGGCCCTCCATTGCCCCGATGGGTGTTGCTGGGTTCCACCCATCTCACCATCATTCCTTTGACAGAAACTGGCTCTTTCAGAAGAGAAAAAGTTAGCACGACACCCTGGAAAGCAAGTCACAGAAAGAATTGCTAATAAATTATTGGACTGAACCAATGACACCTGGGTGGGGTGATGTATTGTTTTGGAAAAGCTGCCTGGTTCACACACAGTGCTACCATCTCTGATTCACCCGCTCACCCCAAGCTCTCGGCAATAAATAAGATACTCCACCCAACAGCAGACGGGTGATGCCGAAAACCGACTGAGACATGGAGTGAGGTTGTGCCATTCCAAAAAAAGGCATTCAATGTGCCAGAGGAACCATTCCCTTCATGTCCGTTAAAGACAACGTCCCCAGGAACACAACCCAATTTGTAGGTGTATCGTTGGGCCTCTGTATCCTTGGATTTTGAATCCACGAATCTAATCTTCCATGTTTTGAAAGCAAATCTTAATTTTGTCATTTCATATTCATGTTTTATCATATCATTGCATATAATGAGACTTGGGCATCCACAAGTTTTGGTATCTACATAGAGTTCTGGAACCAAACCGCAGCATACCAAGGGTTCATTGACTACATTGACCCATGAATAAGATAACCCAAGTTTTTGGGGTCAATTTTTAACTCAAATTTTCTAGACTTATACATTAGTATATACAGTACGTTCAATGCATTCTGCAAATGGTGAAATTTGATTCTACCAAAATGTCATTTAATGATGCTAGTGTTAATAATAATAATAATAATAATAATAATAATAATAATAATAATAATAATCTTTATTTGTATTCTGCCCTATCTTCCCGAGGGGACTCGGGGCAGATTCCAGCATAAAATGGCAAACATTCAATGCCTCCATAAACAAACAAATACTGACATTAAAATCCCAGAGAAACCCCACATATAAAAATAACATTAAAACCTCACATCAATTTAAATTAAACCTAACATCAATAAATTAAACCACGTGTAGTTTCTCCCATTCAATGCAAACCTGATATGCTCCCATAATTAAACTAGCACAATTGCAGAAGCAGACCTGTGTGATAGCCCTAAAATTATGATTTTTTTTTTGTTAATTTTGGCCCTATTTAGTGGATTTAGTCAAGTCCCAAAGTTTGGACATGGTGTTGCCATGTTGCCATCAAAGACTATTACGTAGGCAAGTGAAACCAGAGCCAGAACCAAGGACAATCCCTTTCCTTGACATAGTAAAAGACCGGCCCTATAAAGATATAGAACTGTATCCTCATTACATTTCAGCAGCTTGCAAGAATGGGAAATCCTATCGGCTGGGTATTGCTCTTGAGATCCAAGAGTGTGAGTTCTGGCAATGCAGTACAGACTCTCCTTTGTGGAGGAACATTGAAGTGGGATGCCGGGGAGGTGGGAGGGACATTGGTGAGGAACCTCTTTTGTTATTTTTGGCAAGTGAGTGCAGGCTATACGCTAAAACAAATGGCAATTGCAGGCACACTAAGAATGGCAGGAGCCTGCTGTGACGCTGCATGTTCCGAGCAGTGTCTGGTATGTTTGCTAAGTGGCTGATATAAATCACGTTATCCTGACTGATCTGCAGCTTACTCAGAAGGTTGGCTGGAGGTGTGGAGAAACCTGGACTCACAGGGCACCTGCTTGCATATGATCCTTCCAAGCCAGGCGAGCTCTCGCCCTTTCCTTATTTGAATCCCCTCCCGGGATCAACCTAATGTAGCAGAAACCGTGACAGCTGTGGCAGTAGTTTAGTTGTCCCTAAAAGTTCTTTTACCCCACAATATTGTGAGTTTTTAAAGAAAGAACCATCTTTGTTTGTCTTTACCCGCCATGATGCAAAAGAGAGACCTTCTGGAGCCTTGTGTTGGAGGAAACCAAGAAGATAACCAAAATTATGGTCACCAGGAGCATGGAGCAGAAGCATGATCATGTTATCCTATTCCTGATATGATCTCTGATTGACTAGTATCTCGCTATGATGTTAATAAAGAACGCTGTTGGATGATAAAAATGGTACCAAAGCTGCTTAGAGCCGTGCTTCCCAACCTGTGGTCCGTGGACCACCAGTGGTCCCAAAGAACTAAAATATGGTCCGCGGCCTCACCGTGACGACACCATTGCAATGAGAGCGACTGGTCTTGCGAAACCCTCTTATAATGCTGAGGCAAGCAGGATGTTGGGAGGGGAGAGGCTGACTATCTACGAAAGGCCTCCTGTCTGCTGCTTCTCCTCCTGCTCTCTCCCCCTGAGTGGATCCATTCCACGTGGAGCCTGGAAGTGGGGGCACCTTGGTGTGTTCCTTTTTAGGCCTCTTCCTGGGGTTATTGAGGGTGCTGATTCAGAAAATTGCATTGGATAGATCACATCAGCTCTAGATTATTAAATATGGTTTTCTGTGGGTGAGCAGATGGTGACAAATGGATGGCATATGTTCTGTATCAGAAACTAGGGCAGGGTATGAATGAACTGAGGAGGAAGATCTCTAAGGTCTTTTGGAAGCCTAGAAATCACCCCCCAAAGAACAAGAAAGGCAATTTTTCTACTCCTGGAGGGCTCCAGGGCCAAACAGCCCTTTTGGAGCCCTTTTCACACCACACAATTATAGTGCTATGTTTCCACTTTAACTGCCACAGCTGCATCCTATGAAATCCTGGGATTTTCCACTTAGGGAGGAGGATTTCATAATAAGAACCACAGCAGTTCAAGTGGAACCATAGTGCTAGAACACAGCAGTGTGAAAGGGCCCCGGTGCAAAAAGAAAAGAGGCTGTATCCATTCATTTATTGAACAGTTATGATGGCTACGTAACCAATGACCGTAATTCTTTTTTTTGAAGAAAGCGCCTTTCAACAGTAGCAGAAGGAAGGGAAAATCCTTTAGACAAACTTGGACAAGAAGAGTCAGGATCTACGACTGTGTGGTTGATGTGTGAGCTACGCTGCCAAGGAAGAAAATCCATTTTGGCAGAAAACCTTCTTTGGCCCATTAGTCACCAAGTTCAGACCAAGCAGATGAGGTTTGGCAGGAGAAGAGAAAATAGAAAGGTTCCTCGTGCATTTAAAGAGAAACCACGTTTGCCTTCAGCATGGGCTGTAACTGACTCTGCCGTTTTCTTTTTCTCCCAACGAGTCCTTTAAGGAGTCCCTGCTGGCTTCCTTTTAATGCTCCGCAGCAATGGTTTCGCTGAATGTGTGACAGACACGAGCCAAGAGGAAAGCGCCGAAGGTTGGAGAACGGAATTGGGAAACCATATGGCTTCGGTGGAAGGGATTCCAAAGATCCAGAAATATCAAAATCAATGACTTTTTTTAAAGGAGGCTCTCAGACCTGCTTTATGGGGCTGTGCAAACTATTCAGTCTAATTGCAGTGGGCGGGGAGGATGCTAAACAGTCTCAAGAATGCTTCTGGGACATGGCCATAAAGACTCACAGCAACCCAAGAAGACCAAAGTTCTGCAAATCAAACCCTGCAAGGAGCTGGCCGTGTTGATCTTGGGCTGAATCCACACCAGGACAATCTCGTTCATGGGACAGTGTGAATTTTCTACTCAACTCCATGGGCCATATATTGGGATGAGACATATACAGTGTTCCCTCACTTATCGCGGGGGTTACATTCCAGGACCACCCGCAATAAGTGAAAATCCACGAAGTAGGAACACTAGGCAATGTTACACTAAGAATTATAACAGTTTATTTTCATCAGAAGAGACAGATGATTTATTATTTTGTGAAGGGGGGTGGGATTGGGACCCAAACAGGGGATGAAATCTACTGACTAAGAGCCCTATCCGCATTGGTTCCTCTGCACTTACAGTAAAAACGACACCATTAAAATATTCTTGGCCGTGGCTGTCTTTATCTCATCCGCTTCTCTCTCAGCTGCAGATTAACACAGCTACCTACCTGGGAAAATATGAGTATCAGATTGCTTGTTTGTTTATAGGATTTTTATCCCTCCTGTTACAATTGGAAAGGCCTATCGGATCAGCTTTCATATCAATTAAAAACAACAGCTAAGACGACAATCCCTGCCTAGGGCTTACAATCTCAAAACATGACACCCAGTGGGCAGGGAGAGAGAGAGAGAGATGGGGAGGTCAAAGAAAAACAAGCAAAGTCAGACATAAGGTGCAGAGTCATGCATTGGTTGTGTTGGGTGGCTTTGTTGCACAACTGAGCCAAGATATCAAACTATTAAACGAATGAGGAATTGACTGCGCATGTGCATCTGGGCATCATTGCTGGATGGGCACCTGTCAGGAGTACGTTGTGTATTAATGGGAGCAGAAGGAGTTAGACTGGGTGGCCCTTGAGGTCTCTCCCAATTCTAGGGCTCCATGATTCAAAGATCCTAAGGTAGGCGAGCTTTGGATAAAAAAATATGTAGTAACTATGTGGTAGGAGTTTGGCCTTTGAGAATTGAAAAGATCACTGTTGATTTTATTTAAATTGTGCTTGGGTCCAAAAAATAGCAACCAATGTTCTAATAAAAATGGCTGTAAGCATTTAGGCCACAAATAAAAAAAATCCAGGTTTTACAGGCTTTCCAGATAAGATTTGCTCATAAATCTGAAAGCTCTTGAAGATGCTCTTCATGCATTTGTCTCTATGTCCTCTCCAGATCCTTTTGTCAAGGGCTTGCATTAAGAAAGAGAAGACTAAATGACTTGGAAGGCACTGAACAGACTGTGCTCTGGCACCACAAGATGCCACTATCTCCGGTACTCGTAATCGACCGTACTATCTCCGGTGCCCACCAGTGAATTCGTTTCACCATTTAGGAAAAGTAATTGACGATACAATCCCTGGAACCTACCAGTGAACTCTTTCCATCATTGAGTAAATCCACTTTCTTTCCACTTTGTTACCATTTATACGAGGAATTTATACTGCATTTTATTTACTTTGAATGACTTCACCTTGAACAATACTACAACAGATCTTGAGAATATTATCAAGACGACGATAAGACTGTATTGAGAATCAACAATTACATGAGTTAGAACTGGATTTAAGACTAGAGACTGAATTAGCTTTAACCGAATTCAAACCCGATGTGATGTTATAACTATTCTTCATTACTATATTGTACACCTACAGATTGAGGGTTGAATAAATCCATCTGGATACTATATATACAGGGTACCAATACTGTATTGTACTTTGTTTGAATTGTTACCATAACTAAGTTTAAGATTATTATTTGGATAAGCGACAGGAACGGGGTTACGGTCAATCACCAGGTTAATTGTTTTATATTGATTTGTATGGGCATCTAATGGTTGCTACTGTTGTAAGCCGCCCTGAGTCCCTTCGGGTGAGAAGGGCGGGATATAAATGTGATAAATAAATAAAAATAAATAATAATTTAAACCCAATCCAGACTCGAGATGGTTTAAAACAGCTGTTACTCACCTATACAGTATTTTATATACAAGTTGATGTTATAATCGTAACATACAAGGCACTACATTACGATAAAAGTGCATAACAATAACATAACTTACCTTGTATTATATAATAACTGGGATTAAGGGCGCGGGCCCCCCCTAATAATGGGAAAAGAGAGAACATATCCCTAAGCATCTTTAGATAGTCCAGTACAAATCTATGGTCCATTTCAGCCAGAAGCTGACCATAAGCATTATGATGGAAAACCTACAGATTTCAAGAGAGGTTTCCTCTCTAGGAATTTCTAGGTCTTCTAATGCAGCTCTGTGGTCAACCTCTTCCAGAATTTGACCACAGAGTTGTACTGAAGGGCCTAAAGATTCTGAGAGAGAGAGATTCATCAGATCCGTGAAGAATGAAATCGACAAAAGTTAAACTCTCAAATGTGAAGGGTCAGCTGGACACCATAACCATGGCCATAATTTGGCTTTTTCTGCTGTTGGAAGACAGAACAGTGTATATCACGCAATCGGTTTTGGGTTCCTTCAACTATTCTTGTGTGTGAGAACAGTATCCCATCACAAATGTTTCAACTATCAGTTCAACTGACGTCTGTATATGGCGCCCATATTGACGTTTGGATCCGGAAATTAAATGTCTTGGGCAGTACTAGGCACAATGAATAAATTCCTCTACGTGAGCTGGGCATTTGTGCACTATAGAGTTATAGCGGTATTGTTCCACTTTCACTGCATGGCTGCATCCTATGAAATCCTGAGGTTCATAGTTTGGTGTCGAGGTTAAAACTCTTGGCTCAAGGGCCTCGCCAATCTACCAATCCCAGGATCCTTTCGGTTGTAGCCATGGCAGTTAAAATCAAATCATAGTGTGACTTGTAGTTTGGTTGAGTTATTTCTGGCTGAGAACTCTTAAACTACAATGACAGGATTCCATGGTTTGTTGCCATGGAGGTTCAAGTAGAATCAAAGGGCCAGGATTTCATACTGTGAAAGGATCCCTTGCTACTGATCTTCCGCTTACACTTTTCCCAACCGATCTTCCACAGAACGAGGACTTTTGCACAAGGACAAGTTCAAGGTAACCAATTAAAATTATGGTATTTCTGTCCCCTTTGGTTTAAAAAAAGGGACTTTCTGAACATCGAACTTCCTTGCAGGTGCCTCCAGCGAGGGATTTAAAATCTGAAATCCTGAAAGCGCCAGCAAATGCTCGCTATTCTTGGGCTTATTCAGTTTCTGTTGCCTTGTGTCGAAAACTCTTTTAATTTCCCCTTTAATTGTCTTTCAGTTGGGACCTTTTTGCACAATGTATGCTCTTGAAAACAAAAAAATGTACTTTTAAAGAAACGAAATGCTTCAATGGCTCCGTAGCGAGGGCATTCAAGAGCGGACAAATTGTCCACGAAAGAGAGAGAAAGGGACTGGGACATTGGCATGGCTCCCTCGCTTGGGTTTTTTGGAGGGTTGCTTTACCTTTTCACCTTGTTCTTTTGTAAGCAATTCTTCTGACAAAAACCCTCTCGGTTTCGGCACTGTCTTTCATCATGGATTTCTGCCGGGCAAAGATTTACAAGGAGCCGGGCCTAATTTCAAAGGACGAGGCAGAATTTGCAATGTGAATGCCGTCGTCGTTTGAAACCCACCAGACTCAATGTCTGGGAAGGTGGAGAAGGTTTTTGCTCTGTGTGCATGCAGGGGAAAAAAGAAAAGGTTAATGTGGAATTTTTCACGTAGAATTTTTTGCACAGAAAATCTGCCGAAATGTAGCCGAAAGCCCAAGAAACACTACAATTTCAATTCCCTTTTTGGTTACGATTGGGGCCGAAGCCATTTCGTCAGCTCCCAACCTCTAAACAGAATTATCAGGATGGCTTTGGGGGTGGGGGGAGATTGGGACAAATTTGTCTAGTCTTTCTCTAGGCTTTTCCCCTCTCTTTCGACTTCCTTTTGACGTATTAAAAGCTCGGGCACCGTATCTGTGTTTGACAACTATTAGATCATGTTGGAAGGCCATGAATGGGATTGTTAAAATGTTAAGAGCACCCAAACTCAATATATTCTGGGAGGCCTTGCTTAGAGTTAATCATTTCCCATTATTTCCTTCTCTGGCAGTATTTCTCTTTGGTATATTTAGTTCTTTCATTTTTTTTTTAAATGTAAAGATCCTCTGTTTATTTTTTCAGTAAAGCAATCCACCCAGTAAAAGCTTGGATCAGAAGAGCGCTTTCTTTAAGGAAAGCCCTGGTCTCACCGTGTTTTTGCTCTTAATTTAATGAATGGCTCTTTCCTGCTGATGGACGAAGAGATACAATAACAGATATATAAAAATACACCCCAAGCCCACCCTGGACTGTTTTATATTAGTTTGCCTTTATGGACTGAATTGTTTTAAAGAGCCCATCGTCTGAACGGTCCTGGCAAATAAAATGTCTTTCTCTCGCAGCCGTATCGTAGAAAGACGTCTAATAACTCTTTTAATCAAAGGCAAATGAATTTGATGGATCTTTCATTTGTTTTTTTGCATCGAGACAGACCTCATTCGGCCATAAATCTCTCAATGTCCAAATTCCTGCTTTCGGGTAATAGCAACCCTACGGCAAAGCGACCACCTCACTTCGGCAATCAATTCAATGGATTGAATTGGCCTTAGAGCCAAGGAAATATATACACGCTGAGTATCCCTTATCTAAAGCATTTAGTATTATGATTGTTAGTATTATGGTTTTGAAATACCTGTATTTGAATATACGTACATAATGAAATGTCTCAGTGAGGAGGCCCAAGTCTAAACACGAAATGAATTGATGTTTTCTATACGCCTTAATAGTACCCATTGCCTGAAGGTCCTTTCGTGCACAATAGCTTTAATCGTTTTGTGCCACGAAACGACACTTACGTACATTAAACCATCGGAAAGCAACGATGCCGCTATCCCAGCCACCCTTGTAGGCAGTTTTGGATTTTGAAATATTTCAGAATTCCAGATAAGGAATGCTCAAGCCATATTCGTTTTTCAGCCAAAGAACAACAGTCAATGCTCAAAGAAGTATTTGGCTGCATTCGGTGCTTCGCAACTCACAGTTACTGAATGTTTGCTGGGGTTTTTCTAATAATAATAATAATAATAATAATAATAATAATAATAATAATAATGGTATATTATTTTTATACATATTTGTACTTGTAAATTTATGTTGTGATAGCCTTCATGTTTATGTATTGTTTACTGTTTACTGGTAGTGCTTCTGCAAACCGCCCCGAGTCCCTTCAGGGAGATGGTGGTGGGGTATAAATAAAGATTATTATTATTATTATTATTATTATTATTATTATTATTATTATTATTATGACACAGGAAACAAGATAGATATGCTGGATTTCGTATCACAAAATCACAAGTCGAACACTTCCCAAGTGTCTAGGACTGTGTGATGTATTTTCGGATTATGCGTGCAGATCCCAGTAGGGTGGCCTTTATTATTATTATTATTATTATTATTATTATTATTATTATTATTATTATTATTATGACACAGGAAACAAGATAGATATGCTGGATTTCGTATCACAAAATCACAAGTCGAACACTTCCCAAGTGTCTAGGACTGTGTGATGTATTTTCGGATTATGCGTGCAGATCCCAGTAGGGTGGCCTTTATTATTATTATTATTATTATTATTATTATTATTATTATTATTATTATTATTATTATGACACAGGAAACAAGATAGATATGCTGGATTTCGTATCACAAAATCACAAGTCAAACACTTCCCAAGTGTCTAGGACTGTGTGATGTATTTTCGGATTATGCGTGCAGATCCCAGTAGGGTGGCCTTTATTATTATTATTATTATTATTATTATTATTATTATTATTATTATTATTATTATTATTATGACACAGGAAACAAGATAGATATGCTGGATTTCGTATCACAAAATCACAAGTCAAACACTTCCCAAGTGTCTAGGACTGTGTGATGTATTTTCGGATGATGCGCGCAGATCCCAGCAGGGTGGCCTTTTGCAGTTGGCAGATCGTAATTTTGTCAATGTCTATTGTTTCCAAATGCCGGCTGAGATCTTTTGGCATGTTGTTGTTGTTGTTGTTGTTGTTGTTGTTGTTATTATTCTTATATCTTACCCACCTCTCCAGGGCAAGTTACAGCATAGCTAAATTACATGATCCTCATAAACATGATCTACAATGCATATATTAAAACATATTTCTACAAAATACATATATCAAAATGCACAGAGCAAAGATTAAAATATAGTGAACACAAGAAGGGGGTTTAAAATTCATGATCTTTCTTCGGACAATAATAGTCTTTCTTCAAACATCAAAATCATTGATTAGAGATTAATGATTGTTATGATTCCCAGCTTTTCTTTTTTGATCAAAACTCAAAGCAACTCACAAGATGAAAACCAATGGGACTGAAAATCGTTCCATGGGAAATGTGGTTCATTATAATGCAATGAAAGTGCATTATATGAGCCTACATGGACCGTATAATGCCGTTTCCGTGTACATGGGGCCAATGATAATAGTTTCACATTTGCAACACAATTTCGATGTAGGTTTCGCCACCTTGGCTGTACAATTCCAGGAACTATAGTCCACAACGGTAAGATTGCCATCCTCCCAAGCCTAAGGTTAATCCTGTCCAAAATGACTCCGTAGTATCAGAGTAATATCATACCTGCTTAATGAAAGAAATGCATATCAAAGGGAAACTGTGGCCCTGGGACTTTATTATTACCACATCTTGCATCAAAGTTGTTATTGTGGTGTGCCTTCGAGATGTTTCCATCTTATGGCAACTCCAAGGTGAGTCTATCACAGTGTTTTCCTGGTTGCCATTGCCTTTCCCTGAGGCTGAGAGAGTGTAATTTTCCCTACAAAACTCCGAGGACTCCATGACATTGATCCATGAGGGTTAAAGTGGGGACAAACTGCATAGATACCCACAAAGCCACAGACAGAACTGTATGAAGAACTACTGAGGAACACATTGCCCAGTTGGACAGGTCTTTCCCTCTCGCTGTAGAATTTTTTTACTTTTACTTTGACTATTTTGCAGAAGACAAGATCCATGTTTCACTTTCCCCATTCGACAGTTCACACTGCCTGCTCTTCTGCTTTTATCACCGACTCCCTATTTTGAGGGCAAATTACGTTTCAGGAAGCAAAAGGCCAGAATGTCCAGTCCTACTAAAGTTTTGACAACGACCGTAATATTGTTACAAACCCGACATCAAAAACACAAGACAGCTTTTCAATGCCCCCCCTTTTCATCGAGTCCTTACACAAATACAAAACGAGAATATTGTTTTAAACAATCTGCCTTGTTAAGTTTTCTTTCTCATTACCATCACTGGAATAGACTTTGGGAACTTCAGAAGAATCGCCGGTCCAAGGAGAAGAGCCGAAAATAGGATTTTCTTTTATTTTGGCTGAGAAAGTCAACCCGCGCCTGGGGTTTTTTTTTCCCTCCTGGAAAAGTTACTGATGAGATAGCACCCTCTAGAGGAAGCATTGGTCCATTTTTAATTTCAGGTCGGATATATATATATATATATATATATATATATATATATATATAAACCCCTGAGAACATTGTCCAAACTAAAGAAGAGTCTTACAGATTTGAGAAGCAAATGTCTCTGTAATATGTTTATTTCAGATGGAGACTTTGGACGTTCACATTGCCAAAGCATCTTTTAGTGCAGTGGTTCCCAAACTTATTTGGCCTACCTCCCCCTTTCCAGAAAAAATATTACTCAGCGCCCACTGGAAATTAATTTTTTTTATTTTAATAGCAATTAAACAGAAAGATATATTTATTAATGTATATGGCAAATGCACCTGTGGCCATCACTGCCCCCCTGGATCACTGCAGCGTCCACCAGGGGGCGGTAGCGCCCACTTTGGGAATCACTGTTTTAGTGAAACATTCCAGTACAATTTTTATTTATTTATTGTGTCAGAAGCGAATTGAGAATACAGTTATAATGTATAGAAAAACCACAAAGTTCAAAACTTGGCATGATACTAGATTTCCTTTGACCAGAAGCTGGCCATTTGGGAGTTCCTCTGGTGTCGCTGTGAGAAGATCCTCCATTGTGCATGTGCCAGGGCTCAGGTTTCATCGCAGTGAGTGGTCTGTGGTTTGCTCTTCTCCACACTCACATGTCATGGACTCCACGTTGTGGCCCCATTTCTTTAGGCTAAGATCCAGTACAATGATCCCAATGTTTCCAGGATGTGTGTGTGTGTGTTGCCCATCGATTTATGGTGACCCCACAAATTTTGTAGAGTTTTATTAGTAACAGCACTCCATGCAGTCACGCTGGCCACATGACCTTAGAGGTGTCAACGAACAATGTCGGCTCTTTGTCTTAATAATAATAATAATAATAATAATAATAATAATAATAATAACAATAATAGTAATAATAATAATAATACTCAGCCGCTATCAGGACCTCAAGATTGAACTTCAAAGACTCTGGCAGAAACCAGTGCAGGTGGTCCCGGTGGTGATGGGCACACTGGGTGCTGTGCCAAAAGATCTCAGCCGGCATTTGGAAACAATAGACATTGACAAAATTACGATCTGCCAACTGCAAAAGGCCACCCGACTGGGATCTGCATGCATCATCCGAAAATACATCACACAGTCCTAGACACTTGGGAAGTGTTCGACTTGTGATTTTGTGATATGAAATCCAGCTTATCTATCTTTTGTCATAATAAAATAATAACAACAACAACAACAACAACAAACATCACACAGTCCTAAACACTTGGGAAGTGTTCAACTTGTGATCCTGTGATACGAAATCCAGCATATCTATCTTGTTTGCTGTGTCATACAATGTCGTTGTGTCAATAATAACTATAACAATAATAGTGAAATAAAATAATAATAAAAATTACTTGAAGAGAAAAATAGGCTGCTTTTTTATCTCACCCTTTTTGCCTGTAATTCCAATGGAATGCAGCCCAACTTTCCTGAAATCAAATTCCATCAGTGAACTGAAAACAGTTACTCACCCTGACTTTAATGCATGAAGGGTTTTTTCTGAACCCCCTTATACATTTCAGTCTATTCGCTTTTCCTGGGAGGAAGTTGGCCTTTGAAATCATTGTTACAAAAACGCAACCTGCCAAAGAAGCAGGCTGGTTTGGGGTTTTGAAATATGGCATCGAGTTTCTGTAAGAATTTTTATTTTTAAAACAACCCGAGCCCAGTGTTGACTTGCAAATAGTGCTCCTTAAAATAGGATTTGGAGCAACCGAAGTATAGATTCTATATTGTGGCAAAGGGGTATTTTTTATATAAAAAATGTTTCATTTGTTCTTCCATTATTCTTCTCAACTGATTTGGTGCTTGACTAGGAGCAGACAAGGAAAAGAGACCCGGGAGCAGAGGCCAGGAGACTCTTCCTCCAAAGAGATGTTTAGGAAATGGCCAAAGCCTTTTCAAAGGGGCTTAGGAAGGGTAGAAAGGGTCTAGCCCTCCCTTCCCACACGGCTCAAATTCCAAAGGGAAAAGACGGGGTGAAATGAGGAGCTGAGACGAATTTCACCTGCATTCCTTTGTCACTGTTGAGCTTGGACTAGTAAATGATGCCTTTCACTAGCCAATAAAACCAAATCAAAAGCAGACCCAGAGAACGGACGACAGAGGAGGAGGAGGAAGAGGAGGAAAGGAAGGAGGAGGAGGAGGAATGTCAGAGTTTAAAGCCCCCAGTTCAAGTACTGGGGACCATGAGGGGGAAGTGCAGGGGTCCGACCTGGACCATCCATGTTTAGTCTGCACATGATCACTAGCTAGGAGAATCAGGTTGCAAGTAAGACTCAGAAGAGCCTTATTCTAGCTGAACTTTCGGAGTCACTGCCAGTTAGGAGGAAAGCTTTGGAGGCTTGTTGGTCAGGTGTTTAGGGGTTCCTGTCTGTTTTGATGTGACATTGTGGCATCCATGTTAGTGTGGCAGTTCACCCAGATTTTAATCTACGGTAGGCTTCCAATGAGCTCTCCAAGGTGCTGAACCCACTTCCGATAGTTTCAGGATGTTGGATAGCTACTTGAAAGCTATCCAAACCTGGAGTGGATTCACCAGTCTGTTGACACCTGGAGAAGAAGAGAAGTTCCAGCAGACTGGAGGAGGGTCTTAATGCTGTCTATCAACAAGACCCCCGTGATTGTCCTATCTCTCTGATAGGCAACCCCATTACACTAATCATGGCACACACATGCACATACATAATCAAGGAAGCACATGTATGACACTTCCATTTTGAATGTTACAAAACTGATTGTAATTTGGGAGGTACTTTTAATCTTGTCATCAAGCTGACGTCCCTTACATGTCTTCATGAGACTCAACACTAGTGAAGTCAATGGGGTTTCCTAATAAGTAAACATGCATCCGATGGCACTTAACTCCAACTTGCTGGCCTTATCCTTTACTTCGCTTTCCTCATAAGTAAACAGGCATCTGATGGCACTGTTAACTCCAACTTGCTGGCCTTATCCTTTGCTTCGCTTTCACCTACTTGCTTTCTTTCCTTCAATCTGGGGGATTAAGATGTATAGCCTGAAAATTGGCTAAACCTTTCCAGACCTTCTCTAATGGAGTTGCCTTTTTAAAATCCCCTCCTCTAAAAAAAAAAAAAACACTTTTCCTTAACGTGACCCATATGGAAATATAAGGTTATATTTTCAAGGTAGACTAGATTATGTGTGACATTTCGACCCAAATTAAAAGCCATGCTTTACCAGCAGCATGTATTTCCAATGATGTCAAAGACCTTTTTCTAGCCAAGTGGTTTAGGTCACCTTTCGGAGGCTGGTTCTGGAGAAGCTGGAGGTGGCAAGTCTACTCAAATCCTGAGCAATGGGTTGCGGGTTGCATTAAAGAAAGCAATTCCATCCACATTCTGTGCAATGGGTCTGGGTTTGTTTTATAAAGACAGCAATATGGGAAACAGGCTGAACTGGACATTGGAGTTTGGAGTCTGAGGCCCTTTCGCTTAGAAGAAACATGGAAAAAGGAGTTCTGATTTTGATATATGTGTCCAAGGAGATTCTAGAACTGTGCCCATTGGCCATTCTGAAGACTTCATTTCAAATGAGTTGGACCAAAGGACCATGGTGTTAAGCCATTGGGACAGAAGTCATCCGCTGTCCATCTCGACGGTACAAATAAGGTCCCAACTCTTTGGCCATTCTCTCCCTTTCATGGAGGCTGAGGATCAGAGGCCTCCTCTGCTCCCCCGTTTCATGTATCTGATCTCATGTATTCTGAAAACTGTTCCATCATTTCATTCCACGACAGGTGGGGTTGGCCCCTTATTGAATACAGCTGGGCTGTGAAAACGTCAAACCGTTCCAACGCATGTATTTCATAGAAACCCATTAGTGAGTGTGGGGCTGAAGCAGTTCCTTGAAGCAAAGTTTCAACAGTTGGGGGTCAAATTAAAAAGAGGAGAAGAGGAGGGAAGTGAAATTTATAATCTACAATATGGAACCAAAATAAGAGTGAGGCAATCTTATTTGAGGAACGCGGGGAGGCGGGGAGGGGAACCTGGTCGTGATATATGGCCTGATACAGCCAAGGAAAATGAACCCGGCCATTTTGCTATTACCCAGCAGACAACCCAATCATCTCGAAGGCCAATTAGGGCGCTCTCTGTGGAAATCTAATTACCTCAAGCAAACGATCTTTGAAACCAGCGAGCAGGAGGAGGAGCGAGAGGAGAGAGCGCTGCGAACCGGCCTCCACTTCTGCCACAGAGTAAGTGTGGTTTGTGGTCGGGTTAAGCACAGACGAGAGCAGAAAGGCAAAAAGAGCCGCAAGGTGGATGTCGGTGTGAAGAGTCTTTTAAAAAAATTCAATCTGGCTTTGGTTCAAACTGAGTATTGGTATCTCACTAATAGACGGGGCTAAATATAATGCTGGATGTGTTTCAGAGTTAAAGGTAGGACTTTCTTGTCAGTCCCATAGCTTGGTGCTTCTCGGCCATTTCACTATTGTGCCATTGGCCACATTGTTGCTTTCTTTCCCAGGTGCTTGCCATGGACCAGCAGCCAATGGTTCGCAGAATGAGCACCAGATCAGACCTTCAGTGGAACCACCATAGGTAATCATTGGATGAATTCAAAAGGTATGAGGTTCAACACTTCACAAAAGCACACCTTAATCCAAGTTGTCTGGCTCCAAAGTCCATATCATACCATGGCAAAGGTGGGACTCAACCTCTTACTAGATCATTGTTGGTGTTGTACACATTCAAGTCTTCCTCAACCATCTTCCTACCAAATATGTCTGTGAAGATGGTGCGGCTGAAAGAAGCCCCTCCAAAAAAAGATCTTAGAGTTTCAGTAGGCCCAGACAGGGAGAAGCCATGCTTCAGTGAATGTAGACTCAAATCATCTAGGACTCCTTAGCTCATAGCCAGCACTATGAACTGTGCTCAGAAACAGATTGGCAGCTGGCGGCACCCGTTGTCACCAGGTCAACAGAGTAGTCTATAACCCATAACTCCAAAACACCATTTCTGAACCCCTTCTTGTTTTATCCATGATATGGTGGACCTAAGATGAAGCAAACAGGTGGGCCGCCTCGGCATTTTTGGTTTGAAAAGACAGCCTTCTCTACACAGCTTGCAGCATAAGGCAATTTCTGGGCAGGACTTTATAGGCAATTATAGTATAATTACTGAGATTTTTTTTCCTCCCCCGTTCACAAGTCTTTCATATTGTTTTTGGTAAACCAGAAAGCCCTTTCCTGTAGCGCCAGGCCTTGAATGAAATAGAAAGTAAGTGGTTGGCAGAAGGGAATTGCATTTCAAATTGAATTGCGTTGAGACGTTATTAATGGCGGGTGTATGCTTCTTGCAGGTCAGGACAAGGGAACAGCCAAAGGGGCCCTTAGGCAGGGCTCGAGAAGGAAGAAGAAAAACCAACAAAGGATACAAAGGTATTTCTTTTCTCATTTTTTGGGAACCTATAAAGATTTGTTTAAAATAAAGTGGTATCCACACTGACTATGTCCTGGCACCCTATAAATCAGCGGATGCCGTCACAGGAAAAGGGGAGGCTATGATTTGGTACCCAGCTAAACCATGGCGATATGGCTTTCCAGTGTCTCCTATGGCATCACTGCTGTTCAAGGCCTCTTTAACATCCATAACCTCTTCCATATGTCCCAGAGCGTGGAGCTCCTGAAATATGCTTTATTTGATATAAGGTTTGAGGGTGCTCTAAATCATGGGGCTTAATAGGCAGGTACAGAAGAAGCAAAGGAGGAAGAGGAAAGGGGGAATCCAGTTTTAATTTTCATTACTCCATCAGAAATGTTTCGGATGAGGTCACCATGAAATATATCAGATACACTGGAGGGCCATGAAGAAATCAATTGTGCAAGGCCTAGAAAATGGGACAGGCCACTAACTCTGGATCAGTTTATACAAACTGCAGCTTGTGTTCCTAGCAAGGAAAGGAAGTGGAGTCCAGGGCGGGCGGAGAGAAAATCTCTCATATAAGACACTATTTCTGGAAATCAAGAGCAGTCACAACTTGATTAGTTACAACAGCAGAAAGCCTTTCACAACATGATGATTTTCATGAACAGTGTTTCTCAACCTGTGGGTCCCAAGATGTTTTGGCCTTCAACTCCCTGGGATTTCTTGGAGACTTGGGGACCCACAGGTTGAGAACTACTGCCCTAGACTTACATTTGCCAGCGGATGGCAAAGCCCAGAGTGGGAAGCAATAGGATTTTCCATAGACATAAGTCATTAGATGCTTCCTCTACCTCTTAAGACTGAAGCGGGTCCAACAGTGCATGTCCCTGAAAGCCCTTGGCATCTGAAGTCCCTCAAGACAATTCCAAAGTTGGTAGAAAATGGACACGTGGGCTCCATTCCCCCTGGATCCAAGTCTTCATCAAAAGTAGACCTGCCTCTGTAGTGAATACACCTGTAACCAGACAGGACAGAAGAGTGCCACCTGCCAGGTGCTCCAACGTATGGTCCCTAGATGTTGTGAAGAAGGCATCCATAGCCTTAGTTACTGTTGTCTTGGAAGCATTGACCTTCCCAGGGCCAAGTGTCCCCTTCCAAGGCGCTCAGATGAACACGGATGTCAGGTCACAGAAAATCTTGTTTTCTGTGCAGAAAGTTTGGGGATTTATTCCATACAAAATTCACGCATGGTATTTGTGTGCAGAAAACTGAATTTTGCATTTTTGTGTGCAAAATAGTATTTCCACACGTTGTAACTTGTTACGTTATGCATCACTAATACATTAAAGTATTCCTTCCCCCTTTTTAAAAAAGTTCTTGAAAGTAATCCCTTCTCCAAAAGTTAAAATGGAGGGAGCGGGGCTGCAATGTGCCTTTATTTTTTTTATTATTAAAATAAGTATTTTCTGCTTTCTATCTAAAGCTTTCAGGTGATGCACAATGCAACAAAATTGAATCAATTTGAAAAGTCACAAATATTAAGCAGACTAAAAGCATATTCCGCAGCTGGGCAAGTTTAAACAAGACTGTTTGAAAGCAGCTAAAACAGCTTACGACGATTTCTAGGCCAAGCATGCAAGCAGATTGAGAGGAAACCAAATTGATCCCAAAGGTTTTTGCTAATAAGCTTATTTGAATTCGGCACCAGAATCATACCTCAATTGGTGCCAGTGGGGCATCTAAGAGAAGAGAACTCCACAGAGAGGTTTGCCATTGAAGGTATGCCTCCGCTCTCAATGATAGCGTGGCTGCTGTGGAATAGTGGGTTCGTGTGATAAAGTCCAAAGCGGGTTTGTTTGATAAAGTCCAAAGCGGGTTCGCGTGATAAAGTCCAAAGCGGGTTCGCGTGATAAAGTCCAAAGCGGGTTCGTGTGATAGAGTCCTAGATACATTACTGGAAAAAGTTATTCAGTGGTCTCAAAAAGGTTCGGGAGGTATTTGTTCACTTACGGAAGGCTTTTCTGGCCTGCTTGTTTAATTTCACATTTTTCGTTTTGACTCCAATGTTTGCTTATTTCCTCTTCGCTTTGGGGGCATCCTATTCTTTCCATATTACATCTGACACTGCTCCCCAATTATCTGCTAAAGAAGTCATGTCCAGAACCAGATCTACTTCATTCATGGAGGTATACTTGTCGATCTAGCACTGAATCCTCTGCTGCAAACATACACAGAGAGAGAATGTTGACTGAGTCGCAAAGCTATTCCACAGAGGTCTCTCCAATGCTCGGTTTGGCGGGGGTTCCTTCTGCTCCTAATCTATTGTATTAGCTTCTGGCGATTCGAGCCCCATCTACTGAATTGCTCAGGGTGAAAGGTCAATGCATTAAGCATAGCAGATTAATATGCCGCAGTAAATCCCAGGACCGGGCACTTTAAGGAGCCAGTCATATTTCACACATGATTGTTCTCCCAATTGATTGCGCTGGTCCAGAGAGTGCGTGCATGTTGGGGCTCTTTTTTCTTCTTCTTTTTTTTTTACAAGTTTTCCCAAGTTCCCTTGTTTAGTGGCCATGGCTGTGTCCCACACCGGTTGCACTTTGATCAGGGAAACTCAATACGTGAGGTCTGAGCTTTATAGGAAAGCAAGGTCCCGATTAAGGGAATTAGCCACAGTATATCACAACTAATAAAACGGTGATTGCGCCCCACCGCAGCGCCGCCCAAGGGAATGGCGAGGGGGAGGAGGGGGGAACAATGCGGTTATAATTGGAAGGCGAAATTGCACCCACCACGAGTTTCAGAACAGTTCATAATTCTGGATGGCTTGTTCCTTTGGAAAGAAAGAACCCTTGTTCCTCCGACACTTTGGACAACAACGAGTTTGGGGGTTTTTTAAAGACCAAATTGTAAAAGAAAAATAAAGGTCGCACCAAGCGAAATGACCATTCATAACCAATCTTTTGAAACAAAATATTACAGTATTCTTATGAGCCATCGTTTTTTGAAATGGTGCTAGGAATGGATTTCACCTGCCCCAAAGCAAAAGGGTTCTTTAAAAAGACACCAACACAGGTTCCAGAAACACCCTGCTAGAACATGGAACATGGCACAATTTTTAAGAGGCCTTTTTAAAACTGTTACAATCTTCCAGCTCGTATGTTTCCTGTGTACCTCTCACCCCCACTGACTGGTGACTGTCAAGTTGCAGTTACTTTGGATCCTAGAACTGGTTTGAAGCCACCTTCCGTGGTTATAATGTCATCAGCATCCTGGCCTCGAACTTGTTCCAGGAATAGCAGTCTCATCATCCTCACAGCGACACAGTTTTCCACCAAACTGGTTCTGAACCAACCTAAGCAATCAGTGTATAGGCACTCCCAGTCAGCTGCATCCTGATTGACAGGCAAACAGAACCCTGTTGCTCACAGTGACTGCTGCCCAGTAAATGGAGATTGTGGGATTTCATGCTCCCTACATATTCATGACTATTTAGGGAACATGAATATGAACCAGTCCCAAATTTGCAACTGCTGTAGTGAATTCCAACTTTTCTAGAGTGTTTTTCAACTTTCAAGGACAAGATGGATCTATCAATTTGGACAGGTGCCCTCTCTGGGCCTGGCATCCTGGTCAATTGCTGAGTTTCTCTGCTCTTCAGTCCAGAGCCCTGTTCATTGTCCACTCTTTGGTTCCTTTCAGCAGATTGTCTTGTCACTTTTTTGCCATCAAGGCCTGGATTACATTCCAAACACCTCCTTAAGTCGCTTCCTGACCTGCACAATTTCTGCCCATCCCCTTCTGTGTCCCCCCTCCCCCCGGTGAAGTTTATAGTGGCCATTTTAATTGAGTCCCTGGCAGTCCAGAGAGCATTTAATAAAAGACTTAATTATTTTTCCCATCTGTTTCCCTAGAGACAAGTGACTGAAACAGATACTGCTCAATTCAGAGGGATGGGAAAAGACTGATCTCAAGGAGACCCGTAGAGATTCAGGTTCAGAGCTTGGAAAATTTCTGTTAAACAGGAATGTGTTGCGTAAGCCATAACAGCTCCAAAATAACTACATACGCACAGCAAATAATGTAATCGCTTTTTACATTTCTCATTGTGCAACATATTTTTCTATACCTTTTGAGGTTAGGATTGATAAGAGAATGTCTTCAAACTTGAAAACGTCTGCCTTAAATGCTAAAGTCATGGTAAAATACTAAACGTGTCTTTAAAAGTAACTAGACGCAGTGCTAGAAATGGGAGGAATGGAGAAACATATGAAGGACAACATTCTCTTTGGGGGGTAGTGTCCCCCAAAGGGGAATTCAAAGCAGCTTACAATTTTAGAAGAGACCAATGCAGCTTGAAACAGACCAAAAACACATATGAACACAGAATTCAACTATTCACTGTAGGAAAACAAACCCAAAGTTCGCTTAAAAAAATACGAGGCAATTAAAAAGATTTAAAAAGCTATTAAAACAGTTCGCTTTCAAGCAACACAGCACCCCCTAGCCTGTTCTTGAAAAATATTCCGCTTGAAAAGCCTGCTGGAATAACATGGGTTTGAGCCTCCAGCTGCTGCTGGAAGGATCACCAATTTTTAAAAATCAGCCCCAGGTTCAGTGGTTCTCAACCTGGGGTCCCCAGATGTTTTTGGCCTTCAACTCCCAGAAATCCTAACGGCTGGTAAACTGGCTGGGATTTCTGGGAGTTGTAGGCCAAAAACATATGGGGACCCCAGGCTGAGCATCACTGATCCAGAAGGTCAGAAGAACCTGGGGTCTCCAGATGTTTTTGGCCTTCAACTCCTGGAAATCCTAACAGCTGGCAAACTGGCTGGGATTTCTGGGAGTTGTACGCCAAAACATATGGGGACCGCAGGCTGAGAATCACTGCCCAAGTTGAATGAAAATGAAACTGGAAGTGATGTAACATCACTTTTGGTTGTTGGTGTGACTTAAGACCACTTAAGTGTCCCATTCCTGTGGAAAGGAATCTCGCCCATCCCACCCTGTCTGCAGACAGCCAATGTCTTGGGTCAGATCTTCTACGGATAGTTCCAGATGGTGTGATCTGAATGTCCCAGCCTCCCAGCCTTGGTTCTGAGATGAAATGAGAATCAAAATGAGAAGTTAGAACAGAAAGAACTTCCCTCAAAACTTGATTGGTTGCTACTAATAAGTTGCAAACTCCTTACAACTTGTTGAGGGGAAGGCAGGTTATCAATCTAAGAGGAAGAGGAAGGAGGGAAACCATTCTGTCACCTGGGACAAAACTTTCCTCTCTCTGCCTTGCGTTGGGTTCAACATAGAGCTGGAGGCCAGCTCAGCCTATTCTCCCCAGGTTTGATCGAGTTGCCTTGCCACTGAGCCTAAGTGTGTGTGTGTGGGGGGGGGGGACAAAACAGGAAGATGGTTTATTTCACAGACAGAAGGTTACTGGGCAATTATAATTTTTATAGAGCTGTCGTAGGACAAATCGCTGGCCCGCTTTTGCCTTTGATGCTCCCCAGCAGACGGCTCAATAAAGATCAGAACAGGGCAGAGTGAATGGGAGGGGGTCAGGGACAGACGGGGGACCTTGCTTCTCCTACTCCCATAAAACCTCACAACAGATGCCCCCGTTCCAAGAGTTGCCACTGGAGAGCTTTGGTTCGGGCTCTCGTCTGCACCAAACATAAACAGAGTGCTCGATCTCTGTGTTGCATCAAGCTGATCACAAAGAGTGGGAGTCACAGATCCATTTCTGCCCTGGGGAGGGAGAAGTCACCCGAATCAAGGTATACAGATTTTGAATACGTTCCATATTTCACAGGTGAAAAAAAAGAAGGCATGCTTATAACTGTATCCACTACAAATCCCAGGAGTCCATGGTATGGAGCCGGCAGTTAAAGCTCTGTCAAATGCTGTTTGTGTGTTTTCTGCACAACAAAACCATGTACACATTTTGTACCAAATATGCCTCCTGCTGTGAAGGTCCTCCAGGAGTTTTGGACTTAAATTCCCTCTATTGCTAACAGTAATAGGCCGTTAGGAATTGTGGGAGTTGAAGTCCGAAACACCCAGAGGGCCAAAATTTGCCCATGCCTGTTCTAACAGCATCTAGGTTCTTGCCACGAATATCATGGGTATGAAACAGTTTCTGAACCCTGCCGTTTGTCTCATGTCACATTCATAGAAGGTTCAGTTTACACTATGAAATATAATTGATAGAGTGGATTTCTGATCACTCTCCAGTTGTCAGAATTGAGTCGAGTTGTCATTCCGAAGGCATTTTTGAACCTTTTGAGGGGGACCTTGAAAAACGTCCATCCCCTTGCCCCTTTTTTTCGAAACCCTCCGCAACTTGCCCTGGAGTCACGCTTGACTCTGGAATTCACCTGCCTTCAGAAACCTGCACAATCTCACCTGTGACAGCTCTTCCAACAAATACCAGGCAGGGAGCCTTTTATCTGGGTGATGAACTGCCAGCCTGTCAAAACGCTGGTGGCCCTGGCCCATCTGTGCCAAAACAAGGGCTACCCCAGGGAACGGGAGGGGCAGAGCTGCAGGGTTCAGGCTCAGACCTTGGTAGGCTTTGAGGAGAACTTTAGCAAACCTGAGATGCTAACAGATCCACAGGAGGGATGGTATTGTGGGAAGAAAAAGTAGAAGAACCTAGATATTATGAACTTCAGTTAATTGCAACTGAACATTGAAGGGAATATCATGATAGTAAGAGAGGCGATAGGGTCTCCTTCTCTGGACATCTTCAGGTGCCATGAACAGGAGAGTAGATTTATTTGAATGTGAGAAGAAACGTATTCTTAGTAAGATCTGTTGGACACTGAAACCAATTGCTAGTGAGATGGTGAGATCTCCTACTTTGAACATCTTCAAAAAGAGTGTGAACAATTGGAGTTGACCTAGCTGGAGTTTCTGCATTGAACCAGACGTTGGACTCAATGGCCCACAAGAGCTTTTCCCAACTCTCTGATTCTATTATTCTGGGTCTTCGTTTCTAAATTCTTTTTATTTTGGTAAATGAGTGGCTCACATGGTTTCCCAAAGTTTAGGTGTTAACACTGGAAACCAGCCATAGCTGAGTGGTGGAGTGCATGCCATTGGCCAAGATCTAGTAGGAAGAAGGAGCCAGGAGGTGACAGTCAAGGAGTCAAATCTGAATCTAGAAGATATGTGGGATTTGTAGTTTCTTGTGCACCAGAGCTCTCTGACTGTGAAGGATTACGTAAATATCTCACAAAACTACAAATCCATTGAGCCATGGCAGTTATTGTGGTCTAATTCTGCAGTGTGGACGCAGCCACAGTCTGAAGTGTGGTGACGTGATGGTCACTTCTGCCAATATAACAAAGTCACTTTTCGAAGCTCTGGATTTTCTTTATCCCACCGAATTCCCTTCCCTTTCCTCAATCTGCAAGGTTGAGAATATGTGTGTCCCTTTGTGCATGCATATACTTTTGAAAGGAAAACTCGAGCAGCGTCCTGAAAGCTGGCAATGGGATCCGTTTATCTAAAGCACTGCGGCCTTGATAGCCAGGAGCCTGGGCTTAATGCTTTCAAAATACCAGAGTGATTGCTATTATGATCAGGTGCTTTATAGAGACAAATATTGCGCAAAGAGGTATGCGGAGGGGAGGAAGGTCACTCCACTCAAAGTGCTTGTAATCTATATGATCTGAATAGGAAGAATTGTTGGCTTTATTGAATGCCTCCCTCCTGGATGGAAGGGTGTCTGAAAAAGAATTGCTGTGGCTTTTTAGGGCTGAAGAACGCTGGGTTTTTCCCCTGTGAGCTTATTTCCAATATTCCAATGTGGGGAAAACCTTGCAGAGGACTGAGAAAACACGGAGAAAACAATCACCAAAATAGTTGAGGGTCTACATTCCTCAAGTTACCCTTGTTCCCATGAAGCTGGGTTTCCCCTCGTTGTGTTGAGAATGTATCCAAAGGACCGGTGCTTCTTCTGCCTTAGATTTCAAAAGTTCCAATGGGCATAATGCTCTCCTGTTTTTGTAGGGAAAGTCCCTGTGTGTCTGAAGAGTTCATATTTTCTCTCTCCCCCCCCCCCCTTGAGTCAGTGATTTATTAAAGGGGGATAAAAAAAGAAAGGAATTCCCCTTTCATTCTTTCCTTTCAACCCAAATATCTTAAATGATTTTCCCCTATAAATCATATTGGTGCATATTTCATTCTTTCCATGACATCCATCCAACGTGGTAGAATACCTGCGTTCACCAGGTGTAATGCTAATTCGTACAGCTTCCATAGATCTGGTGCTGTTGTGGCAAACCGATTAGAAGACATCTAGGGTGTATTTTCCCTTCTTGTGGCCTTTGAGGTTGTTATTCTCAATGTCAAGTTGGCTTCAACTCATGGTGACTCCACGAATGAATGAGAGATCTCCAGGTCAAGAGCCCTGCTCGGGCCTGGCAAACTCAGGACAATCGTTGCTTCTTTGATGGAGTCCATCCATCATGAACGCAGTCTTCCTCTTGTCCTTCTGTCTTCAATCGTACCAAACAATATGAGTCATGTCTTTGCTTCACAGCAGAGGTTCTCAAAGTGTGCTCCGGGGAGCCCTTGTAAACATTTTTGGGGGCTCCGTGGGAAACCTTTGCTTCAAAAAGGGCTCCACGGTTGAAAAGGTTTGAGAACCCTTGCTCTAGAGCACTAGACTATATGGCCCTTCCAGATGTGATTCTATATGGATCCGACCGCTTGTCCTTCAGTGGGATTCTCATCCTGTCGCTATGACTTCCGACCCTTTCCATCTCTCCTTCTCTTGCTCAAGGATTTTTTTTTCCTCAAAAAGGAATTTCATTCCCAATGTAAATTTGGTTCTGTCTGTCTCTCTTGTCTCTTTGTCATTCGTCATGGTTTGAAACTGTTGGAGACTAGCCCGGAGGGGAAGTAAAGGAGAGAATTCCAAGAGAGCAATAAAACAAGCCTTTTATTGTTATCACAGCTGATGATAAGGCAAAACAGCCATAGGTACCCACTTTAGTGGGTCTGTACCATGCAAATGGCCATCACAACATGTGCGTAGCAAACAAATAATTTATATCTTGTAAATCTTTAATCTTGTAAATCACCTAGAGCATCTTGGATGGAGGGCGATTAATAAGTAATTAAATGATGATGATGATGATGATGATGATGATGATGATGATATCTAGGCTTATCTACAATTGACCAATGGCTGAGGGTCTTCCTCACCTTCCACATCTACTTGGCACAAGTGATACCAATGACCTCACTTGTTTACTCTGAGCTTTCTTCTTCCTTTGGAACTTCCTAGAGAAAGGCACCAGCTCACTTGAAGGGAGGGGCATATGCACCGGCAAAGCCACATAGGCAATAGTTTACTATTTTTCTGGCTTATGGTCCCTACAAAATGACTCAATGCTATGGAATCCTGGGAGATGTAGCACATTTGATTTAGCACATTTGAATTGATCTTGGCCCAAGTGTTCCTCTCCCGCAGGGGATTATTCAGAAGAGAACAGTAACCTGGGATTGATTCATTGATGGGTTGACTGGGATGTATTTATGCCGTAGAGTATTTTGTACTTTTTAAGAACCATTTCCTGCCAGATTCAGCATTGTATTTTACTTTATCTTCATTTTTTAATCTGGCTTGCCATACCTTGTAATCTGCTTTTGCAGGTGGCTAGCGAAAATCATCCTCATCCCCGAACATAGAAAACTAGCATCTCTGGAGGAAAGCTAACACCAGAACCTTGTTGTTACCATGCAGAGTGAATATGTAGCTAGAATGACATTTTTTTCTGGTCGAATGGCTGAGATTTACCACATTACCGAGAAGAGGGACTAAAATCCTTCAGGCCTAGAGGGCAGGAATGCAGGAATTTAGGAGGCAAGAAATCCTTAGAAGCCATAGTCAGGTCTGACACAAGACAGTTTGGCGCTTGAGGCAGAGAATCCAAATCACACCTATAAATACACACAAGATGGGATCCATGTAGGACATTTTGGCAAGAAGGAAACCCCACAATACTGTTGTCCTCCCTGAGTCTGTCTTGTGCTCCGCTCCTCTCAATATGGAGCTTCCTTCTTGTTGTGATGGAACCAGAAATGGTCGATTCAGCAAACAAGTGGAAGGGGGTCTATTCCTCTGAAAACGAAGCATGACGGCCCAAAGCTCTCCCAGGAGACACTGCTCCAACCTTCGGCATCACACTCATGTCGGGGCTGCTTGCCTGTACCTGCTCTTGCAAACCTCCATTTGTACGGGGTTGTATGTATGTTTTGCCTGGAATGAAAGGTTTTTCCCTACAAGCTGACCCGAATGTCTTCACTCTCCTGTCTGTCAAAGGCTCCCTTTTATCAGAGCAGGTATTTCAAGGGAGCCAGGATGATTTACTGTCCAAATAGCGCTGTTCCCTGTCAGAGATTGTGATCAAAAAGACGTACTTTGCAGCTCATCAGAGTCTTTTTGGGCCCTCCCCCTTCTCTGTTCGGCATCCTGGCCTCTCCAAATATTGGTTTATGAGCCTGGTGCGGAGTGTCTTCCCAGCACAGAAGCCCAGCCCCAGGGAATCCTTCTCTCACCTCGGAGCCATAGGGGCCAGGCTTTGATGCTTCACCCAGAGAACCGGGAACAGGTTCATGAAGGAGCTCGTCTTTCTCCCAGCTCCCTCCCCGCCTTCTTCTCTTTCCCAAACCAATGTATATTAGGCAACTGGAAAAGCTAAAAATACGAGCCTCCATCTTGATGCCAAGACACAGGGGTGCATCGCAAAATCTTGGCCAATTCCTAAAGTGTCAGAAAAATTCAACACCAAATAAAAGAGTTTCTTTTAGACAGCTGGTCTAAAATATTCTCCTATCCCATCATAAAATGTTATTGATTATTCCACATTAATGGCTTTTTAGAAAGCTCTGAACTGGGAGGAACGTAGCCCTGGGCTTCATGTGGCCCCTGAGATTGTTTTCTGGTCCCCATCTCCTCCTGGCTCCTTTTTTAAGCAAAAAAGTAGACTCATTTGCCTGTTTTGGAAGTTTCCAAGAGTAAAAATGTGCACCCAAAGATATATGGGTTTCAAAGGACCTTATCACACGAACGAATAACCCGTCGCTGGTGCTGTTTGCCAACTGGCACCTACAGGTCCTCTCACATGACGCAAGGTCCGTTTTGTTGGATATGGCGTCGAAAACAGAGCTTTTAAATGTGTGATGGGTAGACCCGTCTGCATCTTGTCTTCTGGGCCAGTGATGTGTCTCTTGGGGCGTGCTTTGGGGACAGGTTTTTCATCCCGCTCAATACTCCTTTGCCAAAATGACTGGCACTACACTTTTGGTGGCAGTCAGAGAAAGGCTGTGAGCAAAGCCATGAGTGTTTTCTGTTTTCCCATGATTGTTTCCTTTGGGATGGAGGCCACAAACTGGTATGGTTGCACAAGACTGACAAAACATTTTTTTAAAAGAAGAAAACAACATTGGCTGGATTAGGAGGGGGTCATCTCTTGGCTATGTGATAAGTCGGACACACATTATTTTATTCAATATGGCAAGGAAACAAGCATGTGAGATGGAGTTAGTAGGCATCTAGTTCTCATCTACTATTCTTAAACAATGGGTTGCCTACTTTAAAATGTGTTGTCTGAAGTGAATGTGATAAGGTCCAAAGACTATGTCCAATAGCTCTAAAGTGGTACCTAATGTGGTACCCATACTCCACCCAATACAGGACTTTGGCCAATATTTATATCAATGTTTCCAATATTTTTATTCTATCTTCATGAAATGTCTCCCAGACACAAGTAAGACTACAATCCTTTTAAATAGGATGGGAGAGAGAAAAAACTGCCGGTATTATTCAGCAGTAATCTGGAGACACTTTTTCGGGCTTCTTTCCAAAATACTCAGACGTCCCTTTCATTCCACGATCCATTTTTATCTCCCGTTCTAAGGGAGGACATATAAGAGCATATTTCCCAATATTACAGCTATAACTGTTTGTATGTCAGATGTGTGTGTCATTATCGTTCCACCTTGAATGACAACCTGTGATTTTCTCATGTCAGGACACATTTTAAAGCCTTATTAAGCCACCTTGTCCTCTGAACCACCTACAGTTTCCTTGGGGTGGGGCGGCCTATTAATCATCCTTCCCATGGAAAGTCGTTTCCTTTAATAGCGGCTCTCAGGAAAGTTTGATGCTCTTGGGGCCAAAAGGTGAGGAAGTTAAAGGTGAAGCCGTGGTGCCACAAAGATCCTCGGGGCCACAGGTTGTCACTGCTGTCTCCTTGCTCTTCTGTACCTTACACCGACCTTATTCCTTACAAAGAGCTTTGTCATTCCAGGATTCTTCTCATCGGGGTGTCTTGATACTCAAAAATACATATGTTTACATCATTCTCTGAATGTATTTGAATATTTTTCCATCCCTACATTTTGCTCCTTCTCTGGAATTGAACTCAGCCTTGAGTCCAAGAAAAGCTCGCCACCCTCTGTGTAAGTGGCAAGCTATTACAGGATAAAATGATAACCCTAGGAAATTATCACGAAACACTGTTATAGCGCTATGGTTCCATTTTAACTGCTATGGATTCCTAGGATTTGTGGTTTAGGGAGGGGCCTTTAATATTCTCAGCCAGAGAGGTCCTGGACCTCCTTAAACTGCAAATCCCAGGGTTTCATAGGAGGCAGCCATAGCAGTTAAAGTGGAATAGCAGCACTTTTACAGTGTCTTGTTCTAATCTCCCTAGAGAGGGGGAGAGAAAAAGGAAAAATGACTGGTATTCTGCTTGGGACTTATGTCTTAGTAAATGGCCTTATATCTACACAACATTGAATCGAGCAATATCATATTGTCCATATTCACCTAAGGCAGTGGTTCCCAACATGTGGTCCGTAGACCACCAGTGGTCCCCAAGAACTAAAATATGGTCCGCTGCCTCACCATTACTACACCATTGCAAGGAGACCAACTGGTCTTGTAAAATCTTCTTCTAGTGCTGAGGCAATGGGGATGTTGGGGAGAGGAGAGGCTGACTATCCACAAAAGGCAGACGCGACAACAAGCCTCCTGACTGCTGCTTCTCCTCCTCCTTCCTTCCTCCCTCCCCCTGAGCGGAGCCGTTCCATGTGGCACCTTGGTGTCTTCCTTTCTAGGCTTGTTCCTGGGGTTATTTGGAGTGCTGATTCAGAAAATTGCATTGGATAGACCATATCAGATTATTAAATATGGTTTTCTGTGGGCGTGCAGATGGCAACTACTGGATGGCATATGTTCTGTATCAGAAACTAGAGCTGATGTGGTCTATCTCATGCAATTTTCTGAATCAGCGCCCCAGATAACCAAACCAAATCTAAAGTTGACCAAAAATGGATTCGTACTAATGTTGGAGAGTGGTCCCTGGTTAAAAAAAAGGTTGGGAACAATTGACCTAGGGGCTGCTGTGATGTTACAACACAAGGGTGCCCATTCCACAATGACACCATGACTGATGTACCCAGATCTGGTGTGCAATGGGCACCAATTCACACCAGGACACTCCCCAATGTGCTTCCGGAGGCTGGTAAGGAAGGACCCAAACACAACAGGAACACCCAATGTGCATAAGAAGAGTCCAATGTGCAAGAGAAGTATCCAGTGTTCATTGGAGCAATCGTACCCTTAAGACCCAAATCCACAGATTCGCAATTCACTAACAGGAGTATGTCGTGCTTCTGCAGTGTAGTTGCGAATTCATCCAGTTACAAAACTTAAGACTGTGATGTAGGATCTCATCCAAAACGGAGTGGATTAAAATGCCACCAAAAGAGTCTGGCGCAACCAAACAGTGCATTTTAGGATAAGCCAAAGCCAAAGAAGCCAGTCGCCAGAAGTGGTGTATTTTTTGCAAAAGGATAACTGAGCAATTTCTACAGCATGAAAAGATTATGCGGGAAATAAATAAGCCAAAGCATGTCCATGGCAGCAAGGAGCTTTTCGTTCCCCACTTAGCTGATAATTACACCTCCCATTGTCCTCCTGTTTACAGGTCTAATTTATATAGGAAAATATTAATAATGGCTCTGAAAGAAAATTACTCTGCCCTTTTCTTTTGGCTCAATTTTTGTTCATGATTGTTTCAAGCAGTTATGCAAGCCTATTTCATATTTTTCTTTGAAATTACTAAATGGCTAGTTTAGGCACTCAAGGATGTTTGTTTTCAATCTAAGGTTTAAATTCTGTGTTGCAAATTACTTGTGGCGGGCACATATGCTTACTTAGCCCAAAGACCATAGACATTAGAACCATCTCTTACTACTGTAAGTACCCAGTAGATGTGGGCATTAAAGGAATTAAGACATTTACAAGTGGGCCCTACAGCCGAATGTTATCGTGTGGAGTGCTCTTATGGCCAGCCTTGCCATTTCTTGGTATATGAGGCTTGGTCCCCCTCCTCTCCCTGGCTTTTTTCTCATCTTTTTAACCATTGCCTATTTACATCAACCTGCTTAGTTGTCTCAGGGAAGCTGAGTGTCTCGGGCTACCCATTCTGAACATCAATTCTGCTCCTTTGCTGATCAGACCAAAGATCTTCTAGAAGCCAGATTTGTCCAGTCGTGATTTTTCCCAGTCAATCTGGTGCTCACTTGGTTTCTAGTCACCCTAATCTTTCTACAAAGACTTGGACCCGTGCTTTGAGGTCATCTGGTGGAAGTCCTCTCTGTCCCAAACAACTTCAGAAGATCTTCTGGAAGGAATGAAGGAAGAAGAGGACCTCCTTGTTGGCTGATCCTAGCTTCTGGAACTAGACGGGACAACTCCTTCTTCGCTTTCTGGAAACAGGTGAAGACTTTTCTGTTTGGACTTAGCTTTGGGGATAGATAGTCTTGTGCTATGTGCTGGGTTGTCTATTTACTCATTTTGCTGTGCTCGTGTTGTTTGGATGGTTTGTGCTTGGTTGGATTGTGTATGTGTACTCTTGTGTTGAATCCCATTTAAACTTTGTGATTTTCTTTTTTCATCTGTTGCAAGACACCTTTGAGTCCCAAACTGGGGAAAAAGCAGGAAAGAAGAGGAGGCGGAGAAGGAGGAGAAGAAGGAAGGAAGAGGAAGAGAAGGAAGAGGATGGACAGGAGGAGGAAGAAAAAGAAGAGGAGGACAGAAGGAAGAGAGGAGGAGCAGACCGAGTGGAAGAAGGAGAAGAAGGAGAAGGAGAAGGAAGAGGAAGAAGAGGAAGAGGAGGAAGAGGAAGAAGAGGAAGAAGAGGAGGAAGAAGAGGAAGAAGAGGAAGAAGAGGAAGGAGAAGAAGAGGAGGAAGAAGAGGAAGGAGAGGAAGGAGAAGGAGAAGGAGAAGAAGAGGAGGAAGAAGAGGAAGGAGAAGGAGAAGAAGAGGAGGAGGAGGAAGAGGAGGAGGAGGATAACTCATGAAATCAGATAAGCCCATCTAATTTGTTGGCTTTCAGTCTTCTGTTGTCCATATTTTCGTGCTGCCTGTCAGTTGTCATTTCAGTACAGCATCCACAAAGTTGGTTTCCATCAGAAGGAAAAGTTCAGAAAATGTTTGATCGTTTTGACAATCTGTTTATCTTTCCACTAGCTCGGTCGCTCTTACAAGAACCCCAAAACAAGGTGAGAGGGGTGTAGAGCAAAATCCAAGCCACTCTCCTTTCCGGCTGCCCAATGCAGAAGGCAAGCACCTCTTTCCAGGCACACTTGCTCATGTGAAACCCGATTGCCCTTTCAGGTCTAATGCTGCAGATTTCAAATCGTATATATTTTTAATTGTTGCGAGTCTTTTGGCATCTCAATAACAGAGATAAAAGCAGGATACAAATAAATTATTATTATTATTATTATTATTATTATTATTATTATTATTATTGGTGCGGAGACCAGAACTGCATACAACAGTTGCCTCTTTGCCTCCACACCAGGCAAACAAAGGTTAGCAACGTACATTTTGTAGCCCTCTCTCGCCACCCTGCAATGTTCCCTCCCTTTATTGTATACATAATTTTGCCTTTTGGTTGTTTTGAATGCTGAAACCGCACAACTGAAAGAAAAATTAAAATAAATACATGTTAAGGAGCCACTATGAGACAGGAGGGTGGGATTACTAAGTATGATTACGGGACTATGGAATAGCGAATCAGCACAATTGTGCTATTGAAGAGAAGTGCTTTTTCCAGGGTGCTCATAGAATGTATCCATTCTGTACGCTAATGCGACTGGGCTGGAATAGCGCACTCGTGTGATAAAGTCCTTAGTGCATTGATTCCTAAAGTGGGTGCTACCGCCTCCTGGTGGGCACTGCAGTGATCCAGGGGGGCGGTGATGGCACCTATTAGGACATGGAGGCGGGGCCAGGGGAGGGGCGGGGCCTCTTCCCAAGTGCCGGAGACACTCAACTGGCCCTTCTTTGCTCTTTTTGCACCGACAGCAGAAGATTGTCTTATTGAAACGCACCTTTCACTGGTAAAAGGATGTGCTGATTTGGGTATCATGAATGTTCAATGCCTTTTGAATCGCTTTTCAATTGATGTTGCAATCGGATTGTTGGTTTCGTGCTTTCTTCAAACTTTTGTATTGCATATTGTTCCAACTGTAAGCTGCTTTGGGACCTAATGTTGGAAAAAAAGATGGGATATATAATAAAGGAACAAAAAAAAGCCCATGTCTCTGGAGTTTCTTAGAGGAAATCATGTGTGGCAAAAAGGTCCCCTTGGGTAAAGAGGGCCAAACCTTTGCCTATAGACTTTATACATGATGCACTTTATTTATATTCTGCTCTATCTTCCCAAAGGGACTCAGAGCAGATTGCAGAACACATATAAGGCAAACATTCAAAGCGCTTTACACAACATACAATACAACAGACAGAGGTAGAGGTCTTCCCCCTTTTTCATCTCCGGCGTCTGGAAGCAATGCTCAACTTTTCCATTGTCCGTAGATATCTCCCATCTGTTGCCATCATGTTTTTGCATATCTGCATGGGGCTCCCTTTTACCTTCCCGCCGAGGCGGTACCTATTGATCTACTCGCATTGCATGCTTTTGAACTACTAGGTTGGCAGAAGCTAGGGCTGACTGCTGGGAGCTCACCCCGACTCATGGCTTTGAACTGCCAACCCTCATGGCATCAGATTTCCTGCAGCTAGCTGTTTAACCCGCTGCGCTGGCCCCTACTGTATACAGGATAGCTGACTGTATCTATTTTGAAAAGGAGAGCAATATCTTGGGAATGTCAATATTACACCATTAGAACACTTTGGTACCACTTTCCGTGGCTGGTTATTGGAGATGGTAGCCTATGGACTATGGGAGGGGTCCCCAAACTTTTTAAACAAGGGGCCAAGTCCACGGTCCCTCAGACCGTTGGAGGGCCAGACTAGAGTTTTTTTTAAAAAAACTATGAACAAATTCCTATGCACTCTGCACATGCCTCATTTTGAAGTAAAATCAAAAACCAAACGGGAACAAATACAGCCTTGATGTTAACAACAACAACAACAACAACAACAACAAAGAGGGTTGGAAGAGAGCCCTTAGGCCACTGAGTCCAGCCTCAGCACAAGCAAAGAAACCCTGACAGATGGCCTCCCAGCCTCAATGTTAATAATAATAATAATAATAATAATAATAATAATAATAATAATAATAATAATAATAATAAAGAGGGTTGGAAGAGACCCCTTGGGCTATTGAGTCCAACCCCCTTCTGCCTTTGTGCAGAAAAGCACAAGCAAAGCACCCCTGACAGATGGCCACCCAGCCTCAAATTTAATAATAATAATAATAATAATAATAATAATAATAATAATAATAATAATAATAATAATAAAGAGGGTTAGAAAAGACCCCTTGGGCCATTGAGTCTAACTCCTTTGTGCACCAAAAGCACAAGCAAAGCATCCCTGACAGAGGGCCACCCAGCCTCAATGTTAATAATAATAATAATAATAATAATAATAATAATAATAATAATAATAATAATAATAATAATAATAATAATGGTTGTAAGAGAAGAAGAGACCCCTTGGGCCATTTAGCCCAACCCCCTTCTGCCCTTGTGCCGTGGGGGCCGGATAAATGGCTTTGATGGGCCGCATCTGGCCCCCGGGCCTTAGTTTGGGGACCCCTGGACTATGGAGTTCCAGTCAATCTGTTTCTTCAGCCACCATGGGTACATCTACACTGTAGAATGGATTCAGTTTAATCCTGCTTTAACTTCTGTGGCCCAGTGCTATGGAATCTAGGGAGTTGACGTTTGGGGAGGCTCCAGCCCTTTTGGGCAGAGGAGGTTTGAATTCGGAGACTTGTTTGAAAAACGTCCTTCTCATCCACAAAACTTTCTTAAAGCAGAAACGATGTCTCCGAGGGCGCTCGTATGCCTTCCGTGCTTGGGAGCCAGGCAATGCAACTGAACTCGGCATCAGCGTTTGCTATTTTTTGCAGCGATGATTTGGATTTTTAATACACGGCAGAAGGCACCTAAGTGCCCTGACTAGGCACTCCTTAATGCACAATTTGTATATACCCCAATCAATACGCGAGTCATGAATAATCACAAACTGGGGGGAAACGCTACGTTATGGGAATAGCCCACTTCTCGGTTCTTGAGCTATTTCGGTTGCCATTAACAGTGAAAAGCCCAGCGTCAGGCAATGGGCAAAGTGGTGGTGGGCTTCCATACCTTGTTGGGAAGCTTCCTGTCGATTTTCGAGTCTCAAGTATTGCCTCTGCCTTCTCAACGTAAGCTGCAGTGGAAAGCAGTGAAATTCACACCAATGGGTTCTTCACAGACCAGATCTGGGACTATTCAGACTGAGACTCCACTTTAGAAATCAGTACAGTTGAGTCTAGTACAGCAGTCAGTACACATGAGAAGTTAGTTGAGTGCATTATGCATCAGAAGAGAGTATTCGTCTGTACGCAACAGAGAAGAGACTGAAACAGAAGACCTAAAGAACAGACTGTTTCAACTTTAAACCAGTAATCAATGTACCTGTATGCTGAATGCATGAGGGTTTGTAAGTAAATCAACTATGTTAACTCTGAACAAAGATTACTTATTTTTGGTCTCTTGAGAGCATGATTTAAAAGCAATATATTTTATGCCAGAGTAGATGTTCATTTCTGGCAACGGAAATAACACTTCCGAAGATCTGCTCTATATTTTATGCATTGGCATATCTCTGTTTCTAACTGTTCAAAGAGAAAACCAGGGATATCAGTCTAACAACGGAGAAACCTCAATTGCCTTCCATGAATGCTAGTGGATATCTACCACTAAAGAGAAGAGCTTCTAACTCTTTTTGGGAAGATCATTCCTAACAAAAAGGTTACAATCCCTCAAAAGTCTTGCCTTTCCAAAACAAACCCCACAGGCGTGTTCACCTTTCCCTGTGCTATCCAAAGCTTACAAATATGTGTATTTGGCTGGAGTTACACTTTAAAATGTACTTGTTCCGACTTACAAATTCAACTTAAGAACAAACCTGCAGGACTTTTCTTGATCGTAACTTGGGGACGGTCTGTATATTTATAGTGTTATTTTTCGTGCATAAATTTTATGTTCCACCATTTGGCAGAAATGGCATTAGAAATTATTATTATTATTATTATTATTATTATTATTATTATCATTATAGTGTTTGTTTTGGGCATCTTGTGGCCTTCCACTGAACAGTGCTGGCTTGTTCTGACCTCTACTGGAGTGAAACAGAAACGACTGTGTATCTCTTTCTAGAATTCATACTGTTTGTAAATAGCCATCCCCAACACAAGCCAGTTATTTCACAGCTATGGCGGCAAGAAGGATCACAGCTTGCAGATTTTTGCAAAGTTTGCAATCTCAAGGCTTGGGTTCAGCTCTACCCACTGTGGCCCAAACTCTAGCACTTTCGTATACATGTGTCAGTTCCACTATGGAAGCCGTTGGTCATTTGTGTCCGATATTGAATGTCTGAAAGATGGACAAGATGCCTATTGTATATGAAGAAGCCCATATTGTGCATTGTGGGCTGTGGAAATCCACGGGCAGGTCACAGTCTCAGCCTCCAAGGAAAGCAATGTTGGCAAACCCCGGCTGAACAAACCTTGCCAAGAAAACCAAGATAAGTTCACCTTAGGGTTGACATACATACATGTTCACTTAGGGTTGACATACACAACTTGAAGGCATACAATTACAGCTTAAAGTACAAGGCGATGAAGCCCAAGAGAGTGTGGGGAGACAGATCAAAGCCCCCTCTCTCCCCCCTGCTCTCGGCCTGTTTTGAATCTGCAGATAGGCAATGATAAACATCAGCCCATTGGCTGGAGCAAGGTCTGAATATAGAATTGGCACAAACGTTCTGGAAGCTCTTTGTCGTACTTTTCCACCTCTGATTCCCATCTCCTCTGTAAAATAAACAGCTCCAATTGTTGGCCACTTGAGATTATGAAAACATCAGCTCCATTAGTGTTTGGCAACTTGCTGTTCCATTTCCTTTGGCCATAATAATTGGATGGAAGAGGAAAACAGGGACAGATGAGAGGCCTGAGTTAGTAGCTTTCTTACACAGATGTGTTGGCACCACTATGCGGATTCTGTCTTCTAATTGGGCAGTGGAGCTCTTAATTGTGCATTCGACAAAACCGCACTTAGCATTAGTGTGTCACCAACATTAAATTGAGTAGGTTGATTTCAACTTATGGTGACCCCATGAGCGAGAGACCACTTGCAGGTCCTGCAGACGCAGAGTTGGTTGAGTTTCTCTATCTGAAAGGCCGTCTCCCTCTTTTTCCACTGCTTTGTATTTTTCCATGCATTATGATCTTTTCTCATGGGTCATGTCTTCTCGTGATATGGCCACAACACCACTAGTTTAATCTAGGGAGAGTTCAGGCTTGATTTGCTCGAGGAGAAAGCAGATCGGGAGAGCATCCAATCCCCATGTGGATGGTAAGAAGGGGAACGGCAAGTCAATACTCCAGCAAAACCAGACATTGAAACAGAACTCATTGTGCAGGAGTCCGCACCACTTTCTGAGGTCAGGTGCATCCAAAGGGGTGGGTGGGGGTGACTTTTTCTCCCACCTCCTTTTTCAGGCTCATAATTATTGTTGTTGTTGTCGCTGTGGTTAAAAGCCACTCTGACCATTCCATCACAAAACCCAAAGGCCGGGTCTCTTTGTCCGACAGGAGGCCAACGAAGCCTATATGGATTAAGTAACAATTTAGCAAAGCAGCTTAAAAGCCAAGCTGCAGCTATACAAAGAAGCCATTAAAGGTAAGTAAGTACCTCCTGGTAAAGTGCCCATTTTGAACGACTTTGGTGCCCCTGGGCCTTCCTGAGACACATGTGAGCTGCGAATCGTTCCGCAAGTGAAGCAGGCAAGGCCTTTGGTGCAATGACACAAGCCAGGCCACATTTGACAGCAGGACGAGCTGGAACAAGTGTGCACGCACTGGATGTGGGGTAGGGAGTGCAAAGGGGCCTTGCAAGCAAGAAAGAACGGGCAGGTCCCAGGGAGGCCGTGAATGGCCATGACATTTCCAATGCTAAACCAGCTTCCTTTTGTCTCTTTGTGCAAGACAGCCATCCCCAATCTGGAGCTGCTCAGATGTGCTCAGCTATGGACAGCATAGGCAAGGCCATAGATTCTACAATGTTTTCTTGGAACAGTTCTTGGAATGGTAACACGTACACGTACCATAATTGCCGAGTTGTTATTAATCTGCGACCATGCAAAGCAGTGTTGCATGGCGTCAATTCTTGAGCCTGGCCAATTTGCCTGCAAGGAACGGATTCTCACCTGCCAGCATTTGCCACTCACCCTCTTCTTGCGCCTGCTACACCTTGCCCTGCCTTTCCCCAGGGGCAAATGAGATTACCACTGTAACTGATTTACCCAAGAAGTATGTTCACTAACCAGCCTGCGTATGGTAGCAGGGTTGACCTTTTCACGAGGAAACTCCTACACATCCTGACGTTTTCTATGAGGAGGAGGAGGCGGCATTGGTGGCAGAGCTTGGAGCACCAGCTCTGCATCTACAAGTCGTTTTCTGATTTGTCATCAAACGCTGACTCCTGGTGAAGACGTACGAGCATGGCTTACGTTTCAGGGTACATTCGTGCCAAATCCATGACCAGTGATATTGTTATTTGGGCCAAAAATGAACCGAAATGGGAACGCGAGCAAGTCTTGAGCATCCCCAGACACTTACATTGATTGGGGACAGGAGTGATGTACGTACTTTGTCTTTTGTGTGTGAGTCTTCGTGGGGAGGAAGGTGAACATGAGCCAACAATGTGATGCAGCTGCTAAAAAATCCAATGGGATTTTGGCCTGCATCAATAGGAGTTCCAGGGAAGTCAGGCTCTCCTCTATTCTGCCTTGGTCAGACCACACATGGAATCAACTGTGTCCAATTGAACTGAAGGGAGATGTTGACTCTAAGCTGGAAAGCGTCCAGAGGAGAGTGACTCAAATGATCAAGGGTCTGGAGAACAAGCCCTATGAGGAGCGGCTGAAAGAGCTGGGCATGTTTAGCCTGCAGAAGAGAAGGCAGGGAAGAGACATGTATAAATACGTGAGGGGAAGCCACAGGGAGGAGGGAGGGAGCTTGTTTTCTGCTGCCCTGGAGACTAGGACACAACGGAGCAATGGCTTCGAACGACAGGAAAGAAAGGAGATCCCACCTGAACATCAGGAAGAATTTCCTCACTGTGTGAGAGAGCTGTTTTTCCACACTGAAATACACAACTTTTTTCTTTTAAAATCTATTGCCATTTATTTATTTTGCACAAAATGTATAAATATGTTAACAGTTTTCTCTTAACTTAAAAAATTAAATAAAAACAACAGTAGATGAGAATTATCCCTCACGACCTCCCTCCCCTTTGTTGTAAGGCGAGGGATATTTAAATGTTTGCATTAGAACTGGAACTCTGGGGAAGAAAAGAACCCCTTTGATAAAAACATCACATAAAAAAGTCAACCCAACAATAATCCAAGAGTCAGGTGAACCTGGCAAAACACCCAAAGTGGGAAAATGTACCTTTACATAGCTTTCCTCTGAACTTTTTCTTTAAATACAAGTTTACAATCTTTTTTTCTTTTAACGCTCTTCAAAAGGCCTTGGTAATCTGTTCTTTCTGATTAAGAAAAAATAGGCAATATTTTAAAAATCAAATGTACACTGTATACATTAGATACAAATGGTTTGGATACATATGGATTTTCTTCTGTACATTGCAACGGTTCCCTCAAAGTGAGTATTAAGAAACCCGGTTCTTTTCTGACTAGTCCTTCCAAGGGATTGGGCATGGATTATTATTATTATTATTATTTTCAATTATAAATTTGATTTAAATATTACATCGCCATTTAAGGAAAAATATTTCTTTAATTTCATATAAATTTTTATGTATTTTTTAACCAGAACAAGACAAACTTTTGGAAGAACTTCAAAAATAGCAAAATACTCTCCGAGAACAGCCACCTGACCTATTTGATTCCTCTTTTCGAGTGCAACAGCAAACATTAGAAACAGGAACTTAGACTATAGACCTCTCGGATCCTACAGTCCAGAAGTCATTAAAAATAACAGGATTTGCTTTAAACACTTTTTCAACAGCACACATTTTAAACCCAGCAATTTTCCTGTCTCAGTGGTATTTCATTTTAAAGTACAAATGGAATGAAACTGGTTTTAAAAAACGATATCCTTGAAAGAATATTTCATCTTGCAGACAGAAAAATTCATCACAATTGAAAAAGACACACGTGTAAACAACGAACGGTGTGTGTTATATAGTATTTTGACATTTATGTCACTAGAGGACAAGTCTGTCCCAGTTGATAGGTCACTCAGACTTCAGGAATCAGTCCTCAAATTGTCAAACTTCCCTCTGAATAAATGCTTCTCCCTTCACTTTGCTTCACAGTTATAAATGCTCCTAAATGCCTGTTGTCTCTTGCTGTTCTCAGTGACCTATTCAAACCCTACTGCAAACTGGGTTCCTTCATTCTCAGTGTCCACCAACCAAAATGGCAATTCTTCTATGTTCCTACTTCACTTCCTTTCTGGATTTTTCATGGATTCAGCCCCAGATCTGAAGAGCGAGAGGTATGTCATTAAATAGTTCTGAATAACACACTGGTGCCCTATAATTTAATAACCCCATAAATAAATTAAAAACAAAACGGCCAACAAACAGAAGAGGATCTGCAGACTTTTCATAACTCTATGGACAGGTTAAAAAATGCATGAAAGCAATCCACTTTATCCAGACAGACAGAAAAGCCCACCATTTATAAACAATGAGAATGGGTTCTTCGATGCAGCTACGCCCGTCCTGTGGTGTCCAAGGATAGGCCACTGGCCACGGCAGCATTTTGCTTCCGAAAGACAAGGCTGTGCATTTCAAAGGTAAGACGCCGTCTTCTGGGATATGTCGTTCCACAACATCCAGCGACCAATTTAGCACGACACTGAGGCTTGGATTCACCCAATGTCCAAAATGCTCATCCAAAGTGCTGGCATGCTCCACCTGGTATAGTCCAGACAACAACAAAGCTTTCTGTGACTCCACAGGAAGCACATTGGCTGCATGGGCCCTCAAAAGCTCAAGAAAAGGGCAATTGGAACGTATAGGCCATGGGACATTTCTCAAGTTGGAGGTGACCACCAGTCAGGTCTGCCTTAGTTACGAAAGGAGATTCATGATGGCGTTGTATAGCTGTGTGAGCACCACAAAGTGGACAGGAAGGCAGGAGCTGCGATCCTGAGTTGCGGGGTTGCAGGTGAGCCACGAGAGTGCATTGTACTGTTCCAAAACAAACCTAGAGCAGAAGGGAAAGAAAGAAATACAAAAGAGGCACGTCAGTTTAGCAACTGAGCTGCTCCGGCCCCAAAGCGAGCGGCTTCTTCCCTTCCATGATCTGTGCTTTCCTAGACCTTTACGTTGAAATACATGAGCTTTTTTCTCCTGTAAGTCCAATGCATGGAGCAGTTTCTCATGCTACAGGCGACGACCGGGAATTGGAGCTTGTGTGCCACAGCCCTATCTGGAGAAATTTGGAGCTAGAATATGATAGCCAAAAGACGATTTCTCCAAGAGGTAATTCTGATGTCTGGCAGGGCTCACTCCCTTAGATCTAAAATAATATTTTAAGGTAAGGTAAAGGTAAAGGTTTCCCCTGACGTTAAGTCCAGTCGTGTCCGACTCTGGGGACATTTCTACGCCCAAGAGCCGGCGTTGTCCATACACACCCCCAAGGTCATGTGGCCAGCCTGGCATGACTGCATGGAGTGCCGTTACCTTCCCGCAAAAGCAGTACCTATTGATCTACTCACATTGGCATGTTTTCGAACGGCTAGTTTGGCAGAAGCTGGAGCTAACAGTGGGAGCTCACCCCGTTCCCCGGATTCGAACCTGCGACCTTTTGGTCTGCAAGTTCAGCAGCTCAGTGCTTTAACACACTGCACCACCAACTGGAAAAAGACCAGCAATATATGGGCTATCACTAAGGCTCAAAGAAGGACAACGTCATGTCCTTGCCAGTCTAGCTTCATCAGGAACATTAGGGACCGCCTTTACCACACTCCTTTCTGGCTGCTAAGAGGGGAAAGTTTTGCAGAAGTATGTAGCAGTGGCCTCCCAAAATAGTAATAATAGCAACAATCCCCTCCTTTGTATTCTGTACACACACCTATCTCAAAGGTCTGCTGAATAGGCTCCTTCAAACTGAATTGTGAGCAGAAAGTTGGTCAAAGCCCACATTCGAGGCCTTGAGGGAGAACAACGGAAATGCAAAACCTGAAGAGCATTTACCTCAGGACATCTGATGTGGTTTTAGAGTCCAAGGGATGAGGAACCCTCTGCGAGTTCCGAGGAGGGAGGAGTTCGTCCATCTGTGCAACAGAGATGTGATGATGCAGTGATGCCTGTTCAGAGAAAGACAGGGGTCATGCCATGGGGCAGCCGTTTCCTCAAGCATTCAGGATGAGCACTAGATACGCAAAGAGCCACCCCGGACTCAGCAAACCAATATCCCAGACTGATCTGCTTGAAAGGTAGCTTCAAACATCTTTCCTACGGCCTAGTGGGGAAAGCGGACTCCATCCGCTTCAGACCACATGGGTTACAAATAGGGATGCAACCCATAGCTTCTTGGAGGAAGGGTGTGTAGGTGGACATCAAGGCAAGAAATCTAAACAGGTGTTTGCTTTCGCTTATATATCTTCACCATTCCATTTAAAACTGCCTGATATTAAATCACGCCATTGTTCCATCTAACCCTGTGTTACCTTTTTTTTTTTTTCAGGAATAGTAATGTGAATCTCAAGTAGAGGCTCTCTCTCAGTTCTACTACCTGATATTCTTTCAAACTAGAGATGCCACGGATTGAACTGGAGATCATCCACGTACAGTTTGTGTAATGAAGTATGAATTTTTGATTTACAGATGTTATGTTTAATTGTATGTTTGTGTTTTAAAAGGGTGAGTATTGCAGTTATGGCTTCTCTGCACTTAGAGGCTGGTTGCTATGGAGAAGTAGGCGGAGCCAACTGCCGTTTTGTTGAAGAAGTGCAGTATTTTAAAAAAGGGTTTCAGTCTGTGCTCTGATGAGGCACAGGGTAGATTGATCCTAGGCTGAGGGGATCAAGGGACTCAACTGGTCATTTTGAGTCTGTTTAAAATAAGTTTGGTGACTTATTTTATGTAGGCTGTGTCCTAGTAAGGAACAGAGGATCTGTGATCGAATATCACAGGGGTGATTGTGATTTAAAAATGGCATAGAACGAAGTTCTGACTACTTTAAGTTAAAGAAGTGACACTTTAGGGAGTTTGACTCATCTTATTCTAATATTGTAACTGTTAATGAAAGTGCCTCTAAGTGAGAATTGTAACTACTAAGCTCTGTGCCTGAATAAACTTGTTATTGCTCCTCCAACAGCTAAGCTTATATCACATATATTATAAACTAAGTTACACTACCATCTAAAGAAGAAGAAAGAAAAAAAGTAAAAGGTCTCCTCTCTGACTCTTTGGTGGCTGCATCTTTACAAATTGGTGGCAGTTGTTAATAGCATCCCTTACAATTTGGTGGCAGCGGTGGGATAAAAAGATTCCCCGCTGCCTGGTTATTAGTCCCTTACAGTCTCATATCAGGCTTTCCTTAGACTTCACCTCACAGAAACCATCAAGAAAGGTTTATGTGGATGTCCCAAGTGTAACTCCAACACTTCCCTGAGTCCAGCTCTCTATAGGCACATGCAAAACAGTTGCAAATGAGTTAGTAGGCATGGCGGCTGACTCTGTTGCCGATAAGAGAAGGCTGCGTTCAGGCGACAGATGCCACCAAAGAAGAGGTTTCTTTTTCCCTGCCAGATACAAGAGGCTCAACAAACCTTCAAAAAGAGGGGACATTGGTTCTGAGCATGTGGACAAGAGGACCAGAACCACTGAGGAAGGTTCTCAGCTCTGGCAGTGGAGACAAAGTACCCCAGCGCAAGCGGCTGCTGCTTGAGTTCTTCGGGAGCTTCCCGGGAGAGGAGACGCTCCCCTTGGCTCTGTAGAAACAAGGAAGAAAAAGGAAAGACAAGCTAGGCATCAAAGCAAGGTATCAGGGACGGGGCTATGGGGTGACTGGGAGGGGCGCTCTGCATTGGAAGGTTCTTACAGATGGAGAAGGCGGCGACAGCTGACCTTGGCCTCTCTTCAAGTCTTCTTGCACTCCTTGTTCTTGTTGGGTTCCCACCTATCTCAAGAGATGATTCTCACCTATCTCAAGATACGACTAAGAGGCAATCTTTCTTGGCTAATTGTGTATGACACTTGGCAGCAGTTTGGTGATGAAGGCAGGGCAGAAAACTAGATTTGTGGGAAGGGAGGAGAGGATGAATAATTCCACCCACCTTTTTCAAGAATAGAGGTCCTTTTTTAGTACTGTCAGGCTATGCAATCCTGAAATTCTTGCATGGAAAATAAACCCTCAGCAAGACACAACAAAGGATCTTGCAGAACGTTAAAGAAGCCCTCTGCTTTTCTGCAACAAACCTAGCACAGCTATTCCACAGGATATAATTTTTCTTGAGAGAGAGAAAGACCAGCTAGAACCCGAGCGACCTATGTTCCAGATTAACCAGCTTTACCTTTCCTAGAATGATTAGAAATACTTGTACTGATCATTATGTTGCCAATAACCATATAAAAATCAAGTGAAAAGAACATCATAATGTGTAGATCAGTTCTAGGAGAGGCGGGTAATAAATATATTAGCAGTAGTAGCAGTAGTAATAATAATACACTATTATAATTGTATATTTATATTACATGTAATATTACTAATAATATTGCAATATAGTTGTATAGTACAATATAATAATATATACTGTATATACTCGAGTATAAGCCTAGTTTTTCAGCCTTTTTTTTAAGACTGAAAAAGCCCCCCCTGGCTTATACTCGGGTGAGGGTCCTGGTTGGCTTATGTTTGGGTCAGCTTATACTCGAGAATATATGGTACATTTATTATTTTTCTCTATTATTATTGGTATTATTACATTTATTATTTTTCTCTATTATTGTTGCTACTATTACATTTATTTTACTCTATTTTTTATTATTATTAATACATTTATTATTTCACTCTGATATTATTATCATTATTATTACATGTATTATTTTACTCTATTATTATTAAAAGGATACATAAACACATTTACATTGAAGAAGATGAAAATAATGATTTAATCTGAGTTGGACAGTCTTATCTTAAATTTGAGCTTTATGTAAATATTCAAAAACATTAAACCTACTGATGCCTCAATTAATGTAATTTTATTGGTATCTGTTTTTATTTCTGAAATTTACCACTCTCGGCTTATACTGGAGTCAATGTTTTCCCAGTTTTTTTGTGGTAAAATTAGGTGCATCGGCTTATATTCGGGTCGGCTTATACTCAAGTATATACGGTAATGCTTATATAGTGCTTATATTGTGCTATACTAATAATATAATGTATTGTATGTATATATAACTTGTGAGCCGCCCTGAGTCCCCTTTGGGGTGAGAAGGGAGGAATATAAATGTCAGTAATAAATAATAAATAAATAGTATTTGGTACTACTGGTAATATAACAGAAGCCGATTTAATGATTAACGATTTAACGATTGTTTTATTGCTATTGATGTTTTACTGGTATAATTGTTTTATAGTCGTGTTACTAATATTGATTGTTTTATCGGGCTAGGCCCCATGTAAGCCGCCCCGAGTCCCTTTGGGGAGATGGGGCGGGGTATAAAAATAAAGTTGTTATTATTATTATTATTATTATTATTATTATTATTATTATTATTATTATTAAGCCTTTATTTCTAAAAAAAAACCAAGTGAATTTTGTGCAATGTATTGACTTCACAAAACAACTCAGAAGCCAACTTGTGCAAGTGCCTGAGATGAAAGGGAGGACTGTAGCAGTTTAGCACCACCAAATCTAAAAGGCCCCCTAAAAATACCTTGCTTAAGTCATTTCTTTATTCACAAGGCACCATGGCTTGGTCTGGTTGAAAACTCAACGGCCGGCCAAGGAAGCAAGACTCATTTGCAAACTGCAGCAATCAATTACAAGGCCCATGGATGAAGGGGTGCCCTTCCTTGACCCAAGGAAAACGATCACACGCTGCTGCTTTTGTAAGAACAAAAATTACATCTCAATTACCAGCTTCGTGTTAATGGTTAAGCCAGTCGATCCAAAAGGCATTCACACAGCGGAGGCCTCCTCGGGTTACCAAGCTCCCTGACTACCCATCTCATTTGTAGCTGAATTGCCATGCAGTGTTGCAAATAATCTTTCAAAATGGCTATGATTTGATAGAGACAACAAACACTCTTCGTGGTTGATAACCCTACACATCAAGCTGCTGCCATTTGGCCCTGTGAGTTTGCCAAGGGAAGGATGATGGACGTACATAACAGCCCCGTGAGTGTCTTGTACCACAAAAGTTTCAAGTGCGGAGCTCTGCTAAACACTTCCAAGATTATGTCAAACCTTTTAACTGAAAAAAAAAAACCCAACCTCTTTCCTTTCTGGAATTAACAAAATTAATTAACACGTTCAAGCTTTGATGCTGGAACTGGCTTCTTAAAAGCCACTTTACAGAACACTGCTGAGCTGGAGACAAAGGAAACAAGACCTGCAGAACATTTCACCACTTGGAGAATTTCTGTTCCAAAATATTAAGGATTGCATCAATGGAAGCGAAAGGCACTTACCCGGCTATGCTGGAAAGATGGGCCCACTCCAACCCCAGGAGAGCAAGGCGAAGGGACAGGAGATGACGTTGGAGATGAATGCAGATTCCCGGTCATGAGGATCCCAATGTCATTATCCATATCTTCCGGGAATGGAAGGTCAAACATGTCATCTCAAAAGGGAGGGAAGAGCAAAAGAAAAGGTCAGTCATGTTATCTTTTGTGATCCAGGTGATCTTGGAAATGGCTCACTAAGGCCACGTCTACACTGCCAGACAATCAGATTATCAGAGAAGGAAATCCACATTATCTAGTTTGAACTGGATTATTTTAGTCTCAAGGCAAAGGTAAAGTTTTCCCCTGATGTTAAAGTTGTGTCCAACTCTGGGGGTTGGTGCTCATCTCCATTTCTAAGCCAAAGAGCCGGCGTTGTCCAGAGACACCTCCAAGGTCATGTGGCCACTGGCATGACGACATGGAATGCTGTTACTTTCCCGCCGGAGCAGTACCTATTGATCTACTCACATTTGCATGTTTTCAAACTGCTAGGTAAGCAGAAGCTGGAGCTAACAGAGAGCGCTCACACCGCTCCCTGGATCCAAACCTGAGACCTTTCAGTCTGCAAGTTCAGCAGCTCAGCGATTTAACACACTGCACCACCGGGGGCTCCTTTTAGTCTACACTACCATGTAACTCTGGTAATGAATTGTTCTGAAACAATCTAATCCTTAGACAAATTCTTTCAAATGTAACTGGCGTGGCTCAAGATTTGGCTGAATCAGTTGCACAGTCTTATATTTGAGGGTTGGTGCTTATGAAACTAGAACATCTGCATCCAAAGCCTGGGTCTGATTCAATTCATTGGGATCACGACTGCTCATCTGATCTCTCAATTGCTCTTAGTTGTTTCCAGTTTTCAAATCAAATTGTCTGGAAATGGAAGACATTGGCTTCTAACAGGCTTTTCAGCCAGGACCGTACAATCCATTTGCCTGAATCACAATGGGGCTGATTGGGACGGATTTGTATGAGGTCTGGATTTGATTGCCTCGTTTCAGTTCTAGAGTGGAGACAAGCACAATCCAAAACACTTTGGATTGATCCAGACATTCGAAAGACGCCGGGGAAAAGCCAGACAGTGCCTCTTCAGGATGGCCACATAAAGAAACACCAAGGGAACATGAGTAAGAGGAGAGCTGTTAGACCTGACTAACAATCAAGCTCTATTGTGGAGTCTGGGGCAACAAAATCATCGGCATTCTCCAAGCATAGCACTTCCTGGGAAGAAGGACGTGAGGGTGAATGGACTGTCTATCTCCTCCAGCGTCTCTCCATGCATTAGCTAAGTGTGAAAGAGCTTTGATTGAGCAATGGATGGTTGGTGTTGGTCACTTGAATTGGTCTCCCTGAATCTTTTCTTTAATTTCCCTTCTCAAAATCCCAATTCCTTTTTGGACTAGAATTATGCAGGCCTTCAAATGAAGTGCGTTAAGAACATTGTGTATCTGTGTATTTGGCTTTTCAGGCAATCTTCCTGTGTCGCTTCAGTGTATAAATTCACATACAGTAGAGCAGGGGTCCCCAAACTACGGCCCGGGGGCCACATGTGGCCCATTGAAGCCATTTATCCGGCCCTCGTGGCAGTGGCTCCCTCCTCCTCTCCCGCTACCTCCCACACCTTCCAAAGCTTTGCTTGTTTATAATGGTATTTTAATTATTATTTAGTTAATTATTAAGGAGGGCTTTGCTTGTGCTTTTGATGCACAAAGGCAGAAGAAGGCTAAACTAAATGGCCAAGAGGTCTCTTCCAATCCTCTTTATTATTATTATTATTGACACAACGACGTTGTATGACACAGCAAACAAGATTATTATTATTATTATTATTATTATTATTATTATTATTATTGACACAAAAACACAGTATAACACAGCAAACGAGATATAGATGTTGAATTTGGTATTACAAAATCACAAGTTGAACACTTCCCAAGTGTTTAGGGCTGTGTGATGATTATTATTGTTATTATTATTATTATGATTATTAACATTGAGGTTGGGTGGCCATCTGTCGGAGGTGCTTTGCTTGTGCTTTTGATGCACAAAGGCAGAAGGGGTTGGACTAGATGTCCCAAGGAGTCTCTTCCAACCCTCTTTATTATTTTCATTATTATGATTATTATTAACATTAAGGCTGTATTTGTTCCCATTTTGTTTTTTTACTTCAAAATAAGATATGTGCAGTGTGCATAGTTTTGTTTTTTTTAACTATAGTCCGGCCCTCTAACGGGCTGAGGGACCGTGAACTGGCCCTCTGTTTAAAAAGTTTGGGGACCCCTGCAGTAGAGTCTCACTTATCCAACATAAACGGGCCGGCAGAACGTTGGATAAGTGAAAATGTTGGATAATAGGGAGGGATTAAGGAAAAGCCTATTAAACATCAAATTACGTTATTGTTTTACAAATTAAGCACCATCATGCTTTACAACAAATCGACAGAAAAAGCAGTTCAATTCACAGTAATGTTATGTAGTAAATATTATATTTACAAATTTAGCATCAAAATATTGCAATGTATTGAAAACAGCGACTACAAAAACATTGGCTACTAAAGGCAGACTGTGTTGGATAATACAGAACGTTGGATAAGTGAAGGTTAGATGAATAAACTTTCGAGCTTGGCACGGCTGGTTTTTAAGACTCTGGATTAACAAGGTCTAGTGAATGAAAGGACATTACCTCGGTGCATTGTAATGTTTATTATTGTATATTGGTTTTTATGATGTTTTAAATGTTTTTAGTTTTTAATGCCTATTGTATTGTTGATGTGATGGCACTGTGTTGCCAATTTGTAAGCCGCCCTGAGTCCCCTAGGGGAGAAGGGCGGGGTAGAAATACCAGAAATAAATACAGTAGAGTCTCACTTATCCAACATAAACGGGCCGGCAGAACGTTGGATAAGCGAATATGTTGGATAATTAGGAGAGATTAAGGAAAAGCCTATTAAACATCAAATGAGTTTATGATTTTACAAATTAAGAACCAAAACATCATGCTATACAACAAATTTGACAGAAAAAGTAGTTCAATGCGCAGTAATGCTATGTAATAATTACTGTATTTACGAATTTAGCACCAAAATATCACGATGTATTGAAAACATTGACTACAAAAATGCGTTGGATAATCCAGAACGTTGGATAAGCGAGTGTTGGATAAGTGAGACTCTACTGTAAATAAATAAATTAGATAACTGAGACTCTACTGGATTTGTTTCCATTCTGTATCACTGCCGGAAAGGAAGTTGGCAGCAGTAAACCGTTCCTCAAGAATGAGAATATTTTCCAATGTGGAGTTGAATTAGAAAAAGGGTGTATTAATATTTGGCAAACAGTTCTGCCCCTTCCAAAGCATACAAAGTGGGGAATTAAAGCGTCCAAAAACGAATCGGTGCAGGCAAGACCATGCTGGATATTTTCACTGCCACCTTTTGCAAAACCTTTCTTTTCCTTACCCTCTTTTGTTCTTCCTCCTCTTCCAAACAGAGCAACAGGGGTGTTTTAATTATTAAACAAGGAGCAGGAGTTGAGAAAATTAAATCTAACACCCTTTTGGGACGATTACTCCAATTAGAATGCAAAACCCTAAAGGGCAGGTTAATGCCGGTTAAATATTTGGAACCACTGCTGCGTTCAGAAGGGAGTCAGGGGCTGGAAAAGGGCATCAACCTGGATGCATGAAGGGGAGGTGTTGCCTGGGAGGCCACCTGAATTCCAGCAGCACATCAAAGTCGGGCTCCTTAATTCAATCAGACCCCCTTCAAACTTCAACTCAGTCCCTAGGAAAAGAACTCCTATTCTCCAAACTCCCGGATCCAGAGTAGTTTAGAAAATCCCCAACAAAAGAAGATTTTGTGGAGTAAACTACATCAGTAAATATCTGTATCAAAATTTACTGTATATACTCAAGTATAAGCCGAACCGAATATAAGCCGAGGCACCCAATTTTACCACAAAAAAACTGAGAAAACATTGACTCCAGTATAAGCCGAGGGTGGTAAATTTCAGAAATAAAAATACAGTAGAGTCTCACTTATCCAAGCTAAACGGGCCAGCAGAAGCTTGGATAAGTGAATATCTTGGATAATAAGGATTATTATTATTGGATTAAGGAAAAGCCTATTAAACATCAAATTAAGTTATGATTTTACAAATTAAGCTCCAAAACATCATGTTATACAACAAATTTGACAGAAAAAGTAGTTCAATACCCAGTAATGTTATGTTGTAATTTCTGTATTTACAAATTTAGTACCAAAATATCACAATACAGTAGAGTCTCACTTATCCAACACTCACTTATCCAATGTTCTGGATTATCCAACGCATTTTTGTAGTCATTGTTTTCAATATATCATGATATTTTGGTGCTAAATTTATAAATACAGTAATTACAACATAACATTACTGCGTATTGAACTACTTTTTCTGTCAAATTTGTTGTATAACATGATGTTTTGGTGCTTAATTTGTAAAATCATAACCTATTTTGATGTTTAATAGGCTTTTTCTTAATCTCTCCTTATTATCCAACATATTCGCTTATCCAACGTTCTGTTGACCCGTTTATGTTGGATAAGTGAGACTCTACTGTATATTGAAAACACTGACTACAAAAATGGATTGGATAAGCAAGGCTTGGATAAGTGAGACTCTACTGTAGATACCAATAAAATTACATTAATCGAGGCATCAGTAGGTGAAATGTTTTTGAATATTTACATAAAGCTCAAATTTAAAATAAGACTGTCCAACTCTGATCAAATCATTATTCTCATCTTCTTCAATGTAAATGTGCGTATGTATCCTTTTAATAATAATAGAGTAAAATAATATATGTAACAATAATAATAAATACAGAAAAATAATACATGTAATAACTAGAGTAAAATAATAAATGCAATAATAATAAGATCAGAGTGAAATAATAAATGTATTAATATTAATAAAAAATAGAGTAAAATAAATGTAATAGTAGCAATAATAAAAGAGAAAAATAATAAATGTAATAATACCAATAATAATAAGTGAAAAATAATAAATGTACCATACATTCTCAAGTATAAGCTGACCCAAATATAAGCCGAAGCACCTAATTTTACCACAAAATAACTGGGAAAACATTGACTACAATATAAGTCGAGAGTGGTAAATTTCAGAAATAAAAATAGATACCAATAAGATTACATTAATCGAGGCATCAGTAGGTGAAATGTTTTTGAATATTTACATAAAGCTAAAATTTAAAATAAGACTGTCCAACTCTGATCAAATCATTATTCTCATCTTCTTCAATGTCAATGTGCTTATGTATCCTTTTAATACTAATAGAGTAAAATAAGACATGCAATAATAATAATACTAATAATAATAAATATAGGAAAATAATATAAGTAATAATAAATAGAGTAAAATAATAAATGCAATAATAAGATCAGAGTGAAATAATAAATGTATTAATAATAATAAAAATAGAGTAAAATAAATGTAATAGTAGCAATAATAATAGAGAAAAATAATAAATGTACCATATATTCTCGAGTATAAGCTGACCCAAATAGAAGCCAACCAGGACCCTCACCCGAGTATAAGCCGAGGGGAGCTTTTTCAGTCCCCAAACCAAAAAATAGTCTTTTTAAAAGGGCTGCAAAACTAGGCTTATACTTGAGTATATACAGTAAATGTTGATGCTGTTGTATCAATCCAACAAGATGTTGTATCAATCCAACTTTTTCACAGCCGCCTTGGACATGAAGAGTGATCAAGAACCTTATCCCTGCTCTGCTTGAGAAAACTCACCCTTCCCTCTGGCTTAGTCACTGACTTACCATTATTGGGGCTGAACCCGTCCTCATTGGGATAATTTGCTGGGGCAACCTGGATGGTTGCAGAGGTGGGAAAGACTAGGATGTGTGTGCAAGAGGCATCCTGCGGCGTATTCAGCTGGGATGACTGCAAATTGAGAGCGGTGCTGCGCCCAAAGACAGATCCCATGGTGACAGCATCTTGGAAGTGAAGCAAAGGAGAGTTACCGTGTGTCAGATTGAGTAAGGCGTCTTCAAAAATGGAGTGAGTAAAGACATGAACTTAGGACAAGCAATATTAGTGTTGGGAATAAATGGGAATGGGCTCTAAACATTCTCCCAGAGGTTTGAAGCTATGACCAGTAGCCTTGGACCTTCAAAATGCAGCCTTCCTGGAAACCAGTGGCTAGTTTGCCTGTCTGCCAACTATGTTTTGATCTCTGAATTTCATGGAAACGGTCCACACCATTCCCCAACTACTTGAAATCTTAACCCTAACCAAGTTAACCAGTTTTGCCCTGCGTTACCAACCAGAAGTCTCTGACATTGTGTGGATGTCCAGGAGGGACATCTGGTTGGATCCATGGTAAAGTCCAGTTAGACAAGCCCTCAGATTGCAATGAATGAACTGCAGAGCAATGAAAGGGAGCTTCCTTCTTCCCACCTCAAGACTGTACTGGCTCACAGTGTTCATCATGCAATACGAGTCCTTCAACGTATGCCATAGATACATCAAGAAGCAAAGTAAGTGTTGTTTGGAAAACAAAACAACAAAGACATAGCAAAGGGGCGGGGATATTAGCGCAGGTAACATTATTTGCAGACAGTTGTGCCCACATTACCTGGCATCACAACAAATGAGCCCTGGGGTTCCATAGCCACCAAACAGGCACTGAGAATCGAAGGAGAGTCGGTCGAGGAGATGCCACACATCCGACACACCTCCTTCAACTGCTTGCTGATTGTCTGCAGGGAACTCTCGCCAAGCAGGATGCTCCAATCTGGAAAAAGAGAGAGCAAGAGGAAAAGGTCATTCAAAAGATAAACCTCAGAACTGTTTACTCTCTCCCTTGGTGAGGGACCCCACTCTGGAATTATGAGCCATGTGTCTGCAGTTTCCCATGCGTTTCCCTATCCATCCTGCTCAAGTTCCCAGTCCTGCTGCATGTACAGCAGGGGTTCTCAAAGTTTTTCAACTTTTATTTTTAAGCAAACGTTTTGCATGGAGCCCCAGGAAATGTTTACATTATATATTATATTATATATAGTGTGTGTGTGTATGTATGTATGTATGTGTGTATATGTGTGCGTATACAGATATATGTATGTGTGTGTGGATACATATACACACATACATACATCTCTCTCAGTAATAGGAGCAACCCAGAGGCCATCCAGTTCAACCTCCTTAGGAAAAGCAAAATCAAAGCACCCCCAACAGATGATCACCCAGCCTTTGTAGTAATAATAATGATAATAATGCTGTTGCTTAAAGTGCAAATAAATACTCATGGCCTGTATTACCTTTCAGCTCTCCATGGCCAAGGCGTCCAAGTCGGCCAATCACAACTCTCCAAGGTAGTGATGACATTTGGATGATCCCAGTGCACCATTCCCACAGCTTCTGCAAGCCAATTTTACGGGGCGAAACTTTGCTTCTCTTTGATCTATGGCAGAAAAAAAGACAGCAAAAATATTCTTACACTGGAAGATTCTACTGCTCATCAATGGCATCTGATTAAACAGACTTTCTTCTCCAACTGACAGCACTTTCCAAGAAAAGAAAAAGGTGTTCTAAAATACTTGATCGCTTTAAATGAAAATGTCAAGGACTGGATCTGAAACTTTTTCATGCTCTCAACTGCTTACTACCCTACCTGTTTGGCAGATAAATATTGATCACACAGGTATCCAGTAACTCGCCATGGACATCAGTGCAGGAAGCCAGGAGCCAGCGCTGATCGTGAGACAAACAATACCCAACGAAAAGCACATTGCATTGCTGGCTGGCTTCTCCAAAGGTCTCCCCCAACTCCGTCTGTTTGTCCTTGATGGGAGCCAGTATAAATGGTGGAGAGTACAGCTGAATGGGACTGGGCCACTGTAGAAAGAGAACAACACATACATATTTGAGAAATAACAGGAATACGAGATGTAGACGGTGTCGACGACAACGTAACGCTTTTACAGGCACAACTTGTATCAAGCTATCTAGGTGAAGTAGAAATGGCAGTCAACTGTTGTACACTCCCACGATTCAAGGTGCAAACAGTTCAAGATCTACGTGCAGAAGCTACTTCATGGAAGCTCCTCACTGTACGAAATTACTCAAACACACTAAGAATGAGCATACAGCCTGTGTACTCCACATCCGATCTTAATTCAGTAATTCAGAGGGAGAGAAGAAGTGGTAGGCCCAGCTCCGCAACACCTAGATCCACCCCGACTGCAACGGCCTTGGCCTTGGAGGGAGAGAAGAAGAGGCAGTCTTTGCTGGACTCTCTCCTCCCAGGCGGACACCTTCTTTTTCATTTTGTGTCATGTCTTCAATTAGATTGTAAGCCCGAGGGCACTTTGTTCTTTCACTTGTAAAGTGCCATCTACAGCAATGCTGCTATATAAATAGATGATGCTGACGACGAGGACAATAACAATAATGATCCACCTGCGAAAACTCTAGCTGGCATTTTTTGTATCGATCTATGAAAGCTGAAGGAACAGAATCAGAAAATCTCAGAAGCCTTAAGATATTTCGTAACACCAAAATAATCCTTCTGTATTGAGGCTTCGGAAATCGAAAGGGGGAAATGCATCCCACTGATCTCCGATTCACACATCGAAACAGGTTTGGTACCGTTAGCAGTTTGGTTTTCTCAAGCCATGATGTCCAGCTGTGCGGATTATTTCCTCTGCCCTATTTGTTCCTCGTGGCAACATGAGTCCCAAAAAGGTGATGTTTATTCAGTTCAAATATCTGCTCTTTTGGAGAGACACATGGGCCCCTTCCACACAACTGATTAAAATTCCACATGATCTGCTTTGAACTGGGATATATGGCAGTGTGAACTCAAATAACCCAGTTCAAAGCAGATCTTGTGGGATTTTCTGCCTTGATATTCTGGGTTATTGGCTGTGTGGGAGGGCCCACAGACATCTCTGAACTTCTCTGGGTTGAAGTGTTTTTACCTCGGGGTTCTTGAGAGTTGTCTCAGTGTTGGCAGCTGGCCCAAAGCCTGTCAGAGACTTTATGTGGTTCTGGGTGGGCAGTGGTCGCCGGCACTGGCAGTAGGCGGAGAACGCCAGGGACTTCAAGTGCTGAAGGTAAAGGACCTGCTCGCCCTTCGTGGTTTGCAGCATGTTTTGGCAAGGCACAATCTAGAACGCGAGGGAGGAAGAACAAAGTCAAAATTAGAAGGCTCAGTTTGAGACTCCTTCACAGATCAGATATTTAAGACATTCCCAAAAAAATGTTTTATTAAAAAATGCAGGACTGGAAGAAGCTCAGGGACTACAGAGGCACACTATTCTGTGACACAACAGCCAATGACATCTTGCTGAGGAGAGGGCAAACTCTGCAGTGTTCTAAGCAAGCCTTATAAAGTTTTTTTCCCTACAAAACAAGACAACACCATCCTAGACTTCCATGGCCATGGGAAAGTTCACACAAGCATGATTCTGATACGGCAATTACAAGGATCAAGAGGCAATCTACTGTCAGGAAAAGAGCTCCATTGTGCCACTAAAGTAATTCAGAAGCAATTTTCATCAGTGCACACGATGCCCTTTTAACTCCAAAGCCTTCAAAAGGATCCCCGCAAAGCTACATCTTTAAGCTGAATTCTCACAAACAGAAGACGCAGTGAGAAAGCTGTGTCCGGGCATTTCAGAGTATAGGCAGGGATTCGATATGATGGGACTGCTGACATAAAAGCATGAAATAAGTGTTTACTGGATTTCAAGAAGAACCTTGTCAGATATTTTTGGGCCAGAAGCCTTTCTTTTTGAAGCAGGGTTCACTTTATCTGTGATTCCAAAGTCCAGCAATGTATTCCTTTCATATATGGGGGTTGTACTGTACTTAATATCAAAGTAAATGGGATTAGCGCAATAACTTCATTTCAACTGTTCTACAGGATTACAGTGTATGTATGCACTGTACCCTATTTACGGCATATGCGCTGTGCCATAAATTTAACTTCCATTCCAAAGCCACAATAAATCCATAAAATATACATCGTTCCTGAAGTATCAGTGCAAACTGTGCTCTCAGAAAGTAGCTTAAGAAAGAAAATATGCTGTGCTCAAATCATCGTGTATTGTTGCCTGGGCTTCCGCTGGCAAAACTCCATGTACTTAAAAAACAAGCTACAAACGCATGGACATAAATAAGACACATTAAGAGCTGGCAAGACCACTGCTTGGCTGAAAAGCTAAGAATATTATTGGTGTCTAGGAACACAAAGCTCTCCTCTGGAGACACACACACTGATGCAACGCTGGAGGAAGGAATACCTGGAGAATGAAAGAATCCCTCATGTGTTCAGGAAGGCTGTCCATCATCTCTGTGTAACATCGCATGAGACTCAAGACCCAGAAGTTGGCAGAAGCAGATTCCTCCTCCGCTGTGTAGGTGAAGGGATCGACCATATAAATAACGACAGCCGGAGGATAGGCATGACTATCTACAGGCTCGGGATCAAGGGAAACTCCCATTCTTTCCCTTTCTGCAGTGCTATAAAAAAAAAGATGGAATTAAAAGTTTACTAAAAACTTACGTGTGGTGACATGAAGACATCAATCAATGTACATTGGAGAGGCAGGTAATGCGATGACAATGGTGGTACATATACACAAGCCTACTGAAATCAATGGCCTCGAGCCAGCTTAATTATGTGTTGGGATGTAGTATTTTATATTACATTTTATATTTTATATTATATTTTAATATACTTAGACAACCTACAAACAATGTCAAACACACCTTCATACTCATGATACTCATTCAATATATATTCTGTATATATTTCAGATTTCAATATTAATGTCAAAAATACGTAGTATGATTTTACATAGGATTTGTGCTACATTAGAACAGTAAAGACAAATATCACTTAAGTAAAATAAACATTAAATATTAAATAACCAAAAAAAATAAAATAAGGTGTAAACACTAAGCTAATCTGGGAATCTGCTATTGCAACACACCCAATGAAGTGGTTTAAAACCAGTATAAAAAAAGATTAGGAGTAAGTACGTTCCAAAATTCATTATTATTATTATTATTAACACAACAACATTGTATGACACAACAAACAAGATAGGTATGCTGGATTTTGTATCACAAAATCACAAGTCGAACACTTCCCAAGTGTTTAGGACTGTGTGAATAATAATAATTATTATTATTATTATTATTATTATTATTATTATTATTATTATTATTATTATTATTATTAGTGACATTTATATCCCGCCCTTCTCACCCCGAAGAGGACTCAGGGCAGCTTACAAGTTATATGTACATACAATAAATTATATTATTAGCATAGCACAATATAAGCATTATATATTACTATATTGTACTATACCAGTATATTGCAATACTATTAGTAATATTACGTGTAATATATAACATACAATTATAATAGTGTATTATTATTATATTTTATTACATTATCTATTGATATATTATCTATATATATATATTCGTGTCAGGAGCAAGCTGAGTTGCTTCTGGAGTGAGAGAATTGGCCGTCTGCAAGAATGTTGCCCAGGGGACGCCTAGATGTTTTTGATGTTTTACCATCCTTGTGGGAGGCTTCTCTCATGTCCCCGCATGGAGCTGGAGCTGATAGAGGGAGCTCATCCGCGCTCTCCCCGGGTGGGATTCGAACCTGGCAACCTTCAGGTCAGCAACCCAACCTTCAAGTCACAAGGCTTTTATCCCCTAGGCCACCGGAGGCTAGTATAGCATAATATTATTAGTATAGCATAATATTATTAGTATAGCATAATATTATTATGCTAATGCTATTAGGAGCACTAGACAAGCTTGTCACACCTAGAACTGTAGTTGGTTGCTGGGAATATGGGCGTATGTTTATTTTAGCACCTATAGAAAGGGCTGACTGCATTTTGGCACGTTTAATTTACCTTTCCGTCCCTTCTTGATTCTGTTGAGATGAGCTGTGTCCTGCTTCAGTGTCTCCTCCTGAGAGGGAACTTCCTTGGGATCTCTCTGTGGGATTTGCTCCTGCAGCGAGGTTCTGACCTTGAGGGAGGCCACTACTGAACCCGGATGAAGAGGTAGTGTTTGCCGGCTTAATACTGGGAGCTAAGGAGGATGCTGATAACCGCGGCGCTGAAGAGCTGCCCACTGGGAGGTTCGTGGTCCTAGCGCTAGGTGTCGATGTGAAAGAACTGCCCACTGGGGGAGGCCCAGGCACAGCAAAAGGGGTCGAGTGGGAGGGGACCATTGGTCGCCCAGGTTTTGTTCGTTCCTGGCTCGATGGCGTCGTCTGTTTAGGTGGCATCAGCAGGCTGCTATCAAGTTGCAAAGTTGCTAAGTAAGGTGCTGAAAGAACACACAGATGGACAGAGATTAGATGGCTCTGAAAAGAAAGCCTTGAACATTCTCTCACTTTCACAGGAATCCTGTATCCCTCATGCCAGTGAACGTGGAGGACTGATTGTACAAGACAGGTTGTTCCATCATTCGAACAACTCTTCAGAACCCTCAGTATATTAGAATAAGGTAAAGATAAAGGTTTCCCCTGACGTTAAGTCCAGTCGTGTCCGACTCTGGGGGTTGGTGCTCATCTCCATTTCTAAGCCGAAGAGCCGGCATTGTCCATAGACATCTCCAAGGTCATGTGGCCGGCATGAGTGCATTGAGCGCCATTACCTTCCTGCCGGAGAGGTACCTATTGATCTAGTCACATTGGCATGTTTTCAAACTGCTAGGTTGGCTCATTCTGTTCCCCAGATTCGAACCTGTGACCTTTTGGTCTGCAAGTTCAGCAGCTCAGCGCTTTAACACACTGTGCCACCATAGTCATATTCCCAGGTCAACCTTTGGGAGAGGCTCAACCTCAGGTTGGCTCCCACATTAAAGAGATTTGTCAAACACAACACACACCTGCTGAAAATAAGAAACCTTTGCATACGTACCTAGGTGGTGACGACACACTTGCGCATAAAGTTTGAGCTTGGAATGATTGTCAGTGTCTTCGCTGCCCCAGGGTGCATTGAACCAGTCGCTCACCACTTCATCTGTCAGTTTCTGGGCGGCCGTCCTTCCCACCTGCATGATCCCATCGTGCAACACTTTACAGATGGGCTTATGCTGCCCAAGCCGACACATCTGGAGGCACAAGGAAGGAAACTGATTACAGTAGCAAAAAAGATGCACAAGTTACAGCTAGAGGTCCATATGCCTACTTCGCAACCAACAAAAAATATTTTGACTTTTAGTTTAATAGGAGTTTAATATCTTTCTGCTTCCATAACATTGTTTTCAATGGGTCTCAGGCACTCTAAATTCTCTCTGGATGAAACAATAGAAGAGTATTCCAATAAAATCAGAGGCTTTCTGTCTCCCAAATGCCTGCAACTGGGGGAACACTAACTGAATGTGTGTTTCTTTTGCACACCTCACCTCTTAATCATTACTGCTTCCTAGTGGATAATTAAAATACTACTAGAGAAACAGGCAGACGTCTCTGAGAATGAACAAGAAAATCAATGGACTAGATGTATCAATGTGAGTATCAGACCCATATTTCAGTTTAACGCTTCACTTCACATACAAATGTAAACTGAAATCCCCTCCACAATGTAACATTGATTTTGCACAGGCAGAAATAAATTATACGATGCTAAACTAATAACCACAATTATTTGATGCATGTAAGTGTTTCATAAATAGTACTCCCTTGCGTACAATGAAGACAAGGGATTTTTTTTTGCTAGAGCTTCTTCTACAATGCAATTGCAGGAGGGACGTCATATCCTAGTCTTGGGGACTGCCTACCTCATATACAGTGCTTAAGTCCCTGAAGAAAGTTTTGGCTCCATTAAGCAAGGCCTCATTTTCTGGACACACCACAATATAGGCAACATCTTGACGGCCGCCATATGGATCCAATAGTAGCCTCTCCCAAAAAGGCAAGGAGAACGGAGAGATTGTCAGGAAGTCCTTGTCGTAACCCACCAGCAACGTGGGAATGGGAAGGGGCTCGGGGGATTCCTCTGAACCTGAATGGAAACGACAGTTACAGAACTTTGATCATGGACTGATATCAGGTACCATGGGCTGATTTTTCTAAGAGTTTTTATTACATAATGAAAATCAATTCAGATGGAGCTCAATCTTCCACAAGTCAAAATGGATAACATTACTTCTTACTTCTGAAACCGTAAGAATTTTATGGCTGTGGATATGCAATCCTTCTCCCAATCAATACAACCCTTCAGTCGATGCATGGCATGACCAGCACAAGAACCAACTGGATAATTTCTGATAAGGAACACAGCTTCGAATCCCACATCTGCACTATCTTGGGATCTTTTATATAAAAAAAAAAAACTTGGAAAGCTGCAATGTTCTGCACTAGTGCAAAGCAAAGCGAATGAATCTGAACATGTTGATCATACCACGTCCTGCCATTTTATGGAACTGCTGCCAAGTGAGGGGTCCTTGAACATGCTGGATGGTCTCCCAGGTCCTGCCAGTCCGTTTCTTCTGGATGGCGTCCTGCAGAAAGGGCTGGAGAGAAAGGAGCATGCGCACCACGTCCTGGGAGGATAGTGTGCTGATGTCCAGAACTGCAAAACAACCATAAAGCTGGAGTCACTCATGGAACCATTGTCCATATGATTGTGTATGATGATGATTATGGTGATTGTGATGTTTACTGAGAGCCCACTTTTTCTCTCCAGAAACGACTCAAAGTGGCCTACATTAAAAGCATTTCAATACAATTTAAAATCCAAAAATATAAAACATTGAAATAGGAATAAACATCAATGGTATTCATTAGAATATAACAATTAAAATCCTTAAAACAGATAAAAATATATACAAAGCTAAAACCACAGCACCCCCTGAATTGAGCTTTAAAACCTTACTCTTTAAAAGCCTGCCTGAATGGAAGTGTCTATGCTAACCAGCTGGCCAGCTCATGGTATCACACGTGCTTGATCTGTTTGCTTCCATGTAAATGCTGTTGAAAAATAAACAGCAGCTGCCCGATCTTGCTGGGACAGAGAGCAACATAACCTGATTTTGAATAGTATGTTGTGCAATACTGGCAAGGGATCAGCAATCTTTTCCATCCTCTGTCATCTGATCCTTTTAACTGGAAATACTGGAAATTTAACCTCAGACCTAAGCTGAGCTGTTCTCCCCAAATCTTTTGAATGAATTTTATTATTACGGTCACAGACCAGGAGTTTAAAACATTAAAAAAAAACATTAAAACCAGAAATTGAAAGCATTAAAAGCAGAAAGTCCAAATGTTTTGGCAATTCTTTCTCACTCATTTCTTAGAATTTGTATGAATTCTGTTTTGCTCACGTGTGTTTCCAGCTTTACACAGGAATAGCATCACACTCCAGCATCCCAAACATTTTCCCAAATAAAAAGGAAAACAATACCGTTACTGTGAGGCCAAGAGTGAATCGTAGCACTTCGGACAAGAGCTTCATCCACTTTCCCACCGATAGGATTATCCACATACTGCCGGCCTTGTTCCAGGGCATTGAAGCACTCCACCCAGGAATCATTGCTTTCGGCCCGGACTCTGTCATAGTTCCAGTTCGTGGAAGGGAGCGTTTGCCGGTTAGTTGCAGACATGTAGTATAAGCAGTTCATGGAGGTGAAAGGCTGGGTGTGTTGACTCTGAAGGAGAAGGAGAAGGCTAATGGGGAATTCCTGAACCTTCTTGGATCCCTCTCCCAGCTGAGGCGTTAAAGGGGACTGGCTCAACATCAGCCTCCTCTCTGCAATTTGGCCAATGTCGGACGTCTTGCCAAAAATATCCAATTCATCCTCGATGAACAGCCCAGAGTTGTACCCGAGTTTGCGGTTCACGATTGCACTAAATCCACAAGTACACCGATACTGATCCTCGTTGGATGAATCTGGGATATACAGCCCCACGTCGGCCCCCTTAATATTCATGTTGCATGCGCAAATGCAGCAGCTGTCAAAATTGCTATCTTTGAAGATGTTCAGCACTGAGTCAGAAAGAATGAGTGTGACGTACAGGCTATGGGCCTCCAGAATGGGTTGGACAGTTGCCGGCTCCACGGAATTGAGGGGCCGGGAGGTAGAGGGCGTTGACGCCGGCGAGCCTTGGTCCGTGCTGTCGTATTTCACGGATCCTTGTCCACTGGCAGTGCCGCCACCTCGAGGCGTCCTTGGGGTCCTAGGTGTGCGTGGCGTAGGCACAGAGAAGCGGGGAGTGGCTGGGGAAGGCAGGACTCCTGCTCCACCATTGCTGGCTGGCGCCACACTGTTTAGTGTCACAGGAGTGCTCATCTGGGGAGTGTTCATCTGAAGATAGTCTTGATCCGCTAGGCTCCCAACACTAGGTATGTTGCTATAACAAAATAAGGGGGGGGGGGGTTATATATTGATATCATTCCAATGTTTAAACACAAAGATGGCTACAAACCGACTTTGCAAGTGAAAGTGTGGAACATCTTGAGTTTCTCTGAGACGACTTTTCGCAAAGCAAGCCAAGGTATGCACATTCTGTAACTAAAGTTGTATCAGTTACATTTCAATGCACATGCAAAACCTTATGAAAAGGAGAGTGTTTTTTATGTTGAAGATTTCGTGTATTTTCTGCGATTTGCCTGCTTTGTTAATTTGAGCCTCAACATGTCATCAAAACATGCCTCTTGCCATCAAAACAAGTCACCATTTTCCAACACACATGTGGTCATGGGCTTTCCCAGAGAGAGCTCTCCATAATCATTCCTACTCAGATTGCTAATAAAAACAGTTTTCTTAAAATGGGCCCGTTTACAGCCATCATTTCCTTGATGGAGTGGAAACCTGCAGACATACTGCTTTGGTGTCCCTTTTCAGGTTAAAATATTCATTTGGAACCCCCATTCTGCCAGCTATTTGAGAAGGAAGTGCTGTGCAACCTGATTCACTGGAACAATTTCCTTGTTATCTCTTAACAGACTTGAGTAGCAGTCAAACGAAAGGAAGAAAGCCCTGTTCAAGACGCTTAAACACAGCAAGTGCCACAGAGAAGCAATAAAAGGTGACCTATAAATCTTGATTAGCAATCTCTTGTTTGGCTGACGCCTGCAGTAATAGTCTTTGTTCTAATTGGATTACACTGGAAATAAAAGATTGTTATCCTAATAAATACCTGCAATTAATAATCAGCAAAGGCATCAGAAGATAGTTACTATAACCAACAACATAAAACCAACCCAGGAATTAAATTGCTGCCCAAATAGTGTCAAGGGCATCATGATTCTTTCTTTCCTTTTGATGGCAGTTCCTTTAAGAGCCCAGTGTTTTCTGTGCAAAAGGTACTGTATATACTCAAGTATAAGCCTAGTTTGTCAACCCTTTTTAAGACTGAAAAAGCCCCCCTCGGCTTATACTCAGGTGAGGATCCTGGTTGGCTTATATTTGGGTCGGCTTATACTCGAGAATATACGGTACAATTATTATTTTTCTGTATTATTATTGGTATTATTACATTTATTGTTTTTCTCTATTATTGTTGCTACTATTACATTTATTTTACTTTATTATTATTATTACATTTATTATTTCACTCTGATCTTATTATTATTATTGAATTTATTATTTTTCTCTATTTATTATTACATGTAATATTTTCTTGTATTGATTACTATTATTATTACATGTATTATTTTACTCTATTATTATTAAAAGGATACATAAGCACATTTACATTGAAGAATATGAGAATAATGATTTGATCAGAGTTGGACAGTCTTATCTTAAATTTGAGCTTTATGTAAATATTCAAAAACATTTAACCTACTGATGCCTCAATTAATGTAATTTTATTGGTATCTATTTTTATTTCTGAAATTTACCATCCTTGGCTTATACTGGAGTCAATGTTTTCCCAGTTTTTTTGTGGTAAAATTAGGTGCCTCGGCTTATATTCGGGGCGGCTTATACTCGAGTATATACGGTAGTACTTTTCTGCAGAAATACTTTCTGAGCAGAAAACAGTGTTTCCCATGCAGAAAATGCGGTTTCTGTAGGGCACTTGCGAATCTTAAGCAGGAATGACAGAAGCACCCACTCCTATCGTTTATCTCTCTTTTGTTGAAAATGAAATACAGAATGAATTTCAGATGACTACAATGATGGCTGTCAAATGTTTATCAGCGCTGAAATGATGTCTGATCACTTTAGCCTAATTATTAATTGACATTGTGAAATAGGCATCTGTCAACTTCATTATGAGCAAAGCAAAGATCAGGAGTAAGTGGTAAAGCTGATGAATGTTAACACAGTAAGCATATTAAGCCTATTTCCTGTAAGAATATACAAACACGCACACCGATATCCTGTCTCCATTGCTGTACTTACGTATAACCATCCCGGATGAATGTAGTGTTAGGTGGTAAAGAAAGATGTTCGGTTTTGGGAGGAAGAGCCCAGGATGGCCGATAGACACAGGCCTCTGGAATCTTCAGAGGTAGCAGGCACTGGCTTGGGAGCATCTTCAAAGGCGCAAATGCAGAGGAGCCCAAAAAGGGCTGAAAGGTTGACGTCTTGTGCACATAGGAGAAATCCTGTCAATCCAAACAAGTGCATTGTTACTGTTACAGGGCTGATGAAGTCCATTATATGTCTTATGTGAGTACGTATGTATGAGAGAATGAATGATCACATAACTTCTCCAGGCCGGGCTGTGGCGCAGCTGGCTAGTAACCAGCTGCAATAAATCACTACTGACCAAGAGGTCATGAGTTCGAAGCCCGGGTCGGGTTAAGCCCCCGACCATTAAATAGCCCGGCTTGCTGTTGACCTATGCAGCCCCGAAAGACAGTTGCACCTGTCAATTAGGGAAATTTAGGTACGCTTTATGCGGGAGGCTAATTTAACTAATTTACAACATCATAAAACTGCCAGCAAAACACGAGGAATGGAATGAGGAAGTACAGCCACTACTGGACAGTGAAGCAACAGCTCCCCCTGTGGCCGGAATCATGAAGCTGGAAATGCCTCTGTGTCTGTCTATATATGTTGTTTGTCTGTTGGCATTGAATGTTTGCCATATATGTGTTCATTGTAATCCGCCCTGAGTCCCCTTCGGGGTGAGAAGGGCGGAATATAAATACTGTAAATAAATAAATAAATCTTCAAAAAGAGCAGACCCTTCTCTAGATCTCTTGTTTCAGAATGTGCCCCCCCCCTTCCACCTTCTCCAAAAATAACGGTCAGCAGGAGTGACGAAACAGTTGGTCCACCACATTTGCTGGACTTAGGGGTGCAGGACCCCTGTGAAAGTGGGAAAACCATGAAAAACCCCACTTTTTAACTTCAGGGAACACTCTCTAAGAATCTCTAGGTCCTCCAGCACAACTGGTGGAGGAAGGTGACCCCAGAGTTGCACTGAAGGACCGAGAGTGTCCTAGAGAGAGATCATATCAATCAAATCTGTGAATAATCAAACCCAAAAATGTGGTGGGCTGACTGTACATTGTTTCTATCTTGGATAGCATCATTCTCAAGATAGGGGTTTCAATGACTACAGGGTATACAGCAACATGGGTAAAGGAACAGAGGTGGAACAAAAGGAGATAAGTTGAAGAAGTTGAGATAATAATAATAATAATAATAATAATAATAATAATAATAATAACTACTTTATTTTTATACCCCGCCCCATCTCCCCGAAGGGACTCGGGGCGGCTTACATGGGGCCTAGCCCGATAAAACAATCAAATATCAATGATACAACAATAAAACAATTATACCAATAAAACCTCAATTATCAGTAAAACAATTGATAAAATTGACATAAAACATACAATATTAAAACAGGAGACTAATTCATAAAACCCAGTACAGGATGTGCCGGAATGGGGAAGGTATTTCACGGTTGAAATGGACAATAAAGTGCAAAATAACATTGGCATGAGGGCAAGGGCAAAGGGAGAACTGGCTCCTTCCCACAGCAATGCCCCAGCTATGCTCTTCTGAGTCTACCAATTACAAAAACACACACACCAAGTAAAATGTGATTGGAACAACTTCCTTACACGTCCTATCAAAATCATACAGCAGTTCTATTCATAGCTTTGACTTGCTACCTTTATTTCTTCCGGTTTAGGACTGCCTAGTCCATCTTCCACTTCGATTTTAAACTCTGTGAGTTGATTTGTAGTCATGCTGAAGGCTGGACTTTCCAACATCCCGAGTGTAGTCAGTGTCTCCGAGCCAATGCCATCTTTGTAACACATCACTGGAGAAAAAGCAGGGTGCTGCTCCAAGGATGGTGGAGTCGGAAACATCCTCTGCAGGTCGGCCACAGCTAGAGGAGGCAATTCAGGGTTGACAAATGACAAAAGAGGCCTTCTGCGAGACTCAAACTACAGAACAATGAAGGGTCAGAATAAAGAGACCACAGAATCACAGAGTTGGAAGAGACCTCATGGGCCATCCAGTCCAACCCCCTGAAGCAGGAAAATCACATTCAAAGCACCCCTGGCAGATGGCCATCCAGCCTCTGCTTCAAAACCTCCACCACACACACAGAAAGACACCCAACTCATAGCTAGTTTCAGAAAATGCTTCAATAAAGTTTACCCACAGAAGCGTCAGATCCCATGGAGAGCCCACATTCATGTCACCGCCTGTGATATAGAACATTTCCCACCAATAATTTTTGAAGAAAGTAACAGGTTGGTTATCTGTACCTGATTCTTCATTTAGTCCTACATGGGTTGTCCTTAACCTACACAGAACTACTCAGAACCTTCCACAACAGGATTCCTGATGTTCTCCTCAGTTCTGTGGTGGGACCATAGCATCAACTACAAGCCAAGAAGTAACCCTCCATGAGGGACGGCCCTTTCCTCATCGATTCACACTTGCGCCTGTTCTTCTTCTCACTGTTTAGTGGAAGTTGCTACATCAGGAAAAGCATATGGAAAAGGGCAAGCCTTATCTATTTAACACTTCCCAAGTTGCTCCACATTATGCCGTTTCCTCTAGGGAGTTCCCCCCCCCCCAGCAAATTTCTGCAATGCAGTGTCATTAAAAAGAAGAAGAAAAGAGTTCAATTAAATAAACCCGCAGAACTGACCAAGGCTCATTATTCATTTTCATATGTGTCATGCTTGAGAAAGCCTCGCATATTTTAAGCAAGGCTCGATCTACTAAAACTGTCAAAATCCAATCTCTGTGTACTCCATACTTCTCCATTTGAGTAAATCAGCGCTGCTTTTATGGCTCCATAAAACTTTCTGCCTCATCCTTGTGACACCATGGTTTTTCCTTTCCATTTGTTCTCATTACCAGTCAGAGTTAATGAGATAACGTTCAACCATGATTTGCAGCAGAAGGGAAGTACCGCTTGCAGTGGTCATGGGATCCTTCTCGCTGAAGCCAAGGAACATGTAACTCACAATGATGCCTGTTGTTATCACACCAAACACTATTTCCCAATCTACATAAAACATTTCTAAAACACATTAAGTGAGAGACGCAAAGAACCTCTGCAAATCTCACAGGATATTACAATTCCCTGTGACTCTGGCACGATGGAAGAGGAGCACAGCTCGGAAGCTGGGCAGTGAGTAGTACAAAAGTTCCATACAACTACTATATCCTCTGACTCCACCTAAACACTTCAGGGATGATAAGGAACAGCACTTTGAACATGAATGCATTTAACTCTTCCTTCGATACAGAATAAGTGAAGATAGAGAAAACCATTTCAAATAGATTTGTGTGCAGTAAAGTGCACTTCCATGTTAAAGTTATATGGGCCGGGCTGTGGCACAGGCTGGTTAATAGCCTGCTGCAATAAATCACTATGACCAAGAACTCATGAGTTCGAGGCCAGTCCCTGTCAGAGCACCCAACAATCAAAATAAAAAATAGCCCTGCTCGTTGTTCACCTAAGCAACCCGAAAGACAGCTGCATCTGTCAAGTAGGAAAATTTAGGGACCGCTTATGCGGGAAGGCTAATTTAACTGATTTACAACATCACAAAAAATTTCCAGCAGCCTGTGTGCCGGATGAGGAAGTACATCATCAAAAGGACTCGGCATCACAGTGGATGATGAAGCAGCAGCTCCTGCAGCATCTCCACCTGTGGCCAGAATCGAGCAAACCCTCCCAAAGCCAGAAGCTGGGAAGTTAAATAGCCTCTGTGTCTGTCTGTGTGTGTGTTGTTTGTTTAATGGCATTGAATGTTTGCCATATATATGTACATTGTGATCCACCCTGAGTCCCCTAAGGGGTGAGAGGGGCGGAATATAAATACTGTCAATAAATATATAAATAAATAAATAGATAATTATTTATCATTGGGGGGCTCTAAACCAGTGTGATGCAACAAGCAAAGTCCCATTGTGTTTTTCAGTAAATAATGATGCAGCAAAGGAGAAATAATGTTCTTTCATTGTCAATGAGTTGTCCTCATTTGGGGAAAGTGAAATGTCCATTTTCCAGCTTTCCAGTTTCATTGTAAGAGAAGGCTATGAAAAAAAGACTGTGGTCATCTGCTACTTACTTGGGGGGTAAGGGACTGCTGTTCTGGTGTCCTTGGCCAGAGAGCGTTCTTCAGTCCCCTGCAGAGGCACTTTTGAGCAATGAGAAGGAGAAACAGCCTAGAAGGACAAAACAGCAATGGCTTAAGCTGCCCATACTGCAACTTACTCCATTAGAATAAAAACTTGTTAAACAGATTTTCTTCGCAGCTATCACTCAGGTTCCTGTGTTCAGTTTGTTTTCATTGCTTGTGAGGTAAGAAATCTCTACAAATTCAGCGATAGCAGAAGAGGCAAGGTAGATCCCATAGTGACTTCCCACTGAGTCTGTTGTTGTTGTTCAGCCCAACGCAAAACAATTTCTTTGTTCCTTGGTTTTAAGACCTGTTGCTGAGGTTATTTGGGGCACCGGTGGAGAAACTGGCATTGGCTAGACTGCAGCAACTCTAATTTCTTAGATAGGATTATTCTAGTTTTCTATGGGCAACAGGTAGAAATTAGAATTGCTGCAGTCTAGCCAATGCCATTTTCTGAAGAGCAGAAAACCACTAACAAGGGCTATGTGCCTTTTTAATTAATATGTACTGACATTTGTTTTTCACAAGGATGGCAACGGGCTGTGGCTACTTTGCTGATCAGAATAAGTACAAAGCAATGTTTCTGGTTCCATAGGCCACATTATTAGAAATGGAACTATGTTCAGTGTCATAAAAGTTTGCAATAGAACAATTTTTCACATCTTATAAATGCTCCACTCTGGACCAAATCAAAGAAAGGAGAGTCCAAGCCCAAGAACTCTTCAGTCCCCTATCCTAGAAACAGAAGGCATTATTTCAAAGGTCAAATGATGCTACTATGCACATATGGTGCAGCTCAATTCATCACATACTTACTTCATTATCATCTTCATCAGAATTATCAAAGAGGTTGTCTAAATCATGCAGCGAAGGAGCCAGGTCTGTGACTTGCATGAGGCTACTGGAACCAGCTCGAGTTGCAGCATTATCGTGCCGGGTGTCTAGCAGGGATGAGAAAAAGCATTGAGGATTTCAGAAATTAAGGCACATTCTCTGTGAATGAGGACAACAAGAAACTAATCAGAAACAATATCCATGTATTGCAGCTCCTGAAAACAGGGGTCCCCAAACTAAGTCCCTCCAAGATCCTTGAGCTCAAACGACTTGAAGGCACACAACAACAACAATTCTATTAGCTTGGCTCTCTCATCAGCCAAAAGCAGGCCCACACTTTCCACTGAAATACTAGTAAGTATATCTTGGCTAAAAATGTTTTTCATTTTAAATATTGTACTGCTCTTCCAGGTTTTTTTTTGTACTACAAATAAGATATGTCCAGTGTGCATAGGAATTCATTCATGTTTTTTTCAAACTATTGTCCAGCCCCCCAACAGTCTAAGGGACGATGAACCGCCCCTCTGCTTAAGAAGTTTGAGGACCCACCTCTGCCTGAAAGTAATTCAATTGAGCATCAATTGAAAAGCTCATTGGGGGTATGTTAACATATTCCGATATTGAACACCATTATTATAACCCATTCATCCAGTTTAGTTAAAATATATAATGAAAGTCTTTCGTTCTTATCATTCTCAATGAGGATTGTGAAGACAGTCATTTACCTGTTTTAGGAGCCGACCTGAAAATAGACATTGCATCTTTCCCATCTGACATGCTTGTAGAGTGACCTGCTACAGAAATATCCTTTGGCCCAGTTCCGTCATCTGACTGCAAACACAGAACAAACCATCAATTTACTCTGGTGGAATAGGTGGCTGATACGTAAACACTGGAGTAATATGTTTTTTCTTATAGCCATGTATGAAAAACTTTGTATAGGTGAGGTAACTTTAAGCCTGATACCAAGAAAACATGAAGATTGTGCTTTAAAAAAACCTTTTTAAGCCACCAAAACCCTGACTGGAAATAAATCAAGGAGACGTTTCCATACAAAAAAGATCAGGGCTCTAATTTGACATAAATACCTTATTCTTCTTCAGGAATTCTCTGTCAGCTCCAAGTTTACCCTTTTTCGCACGAGTGAAACTGTATTTGATGTCTCCGTCCTGAAATGTGTAAGGATCACTGACGTCTCTCAAACCTTTGCCAGGCCGCCGCCGGTTTAGAGGATAGAGGTCAAAGTAATGCATCGCTGGCACAGAGGAGGGTTCTTCCACGATTTTAAATCTTTTGTTAGGTTGTGCTAAGAGCCTGGGTGGGGAAATGAAGAAAACAAGGGAACATTCAGTAAACATTGTCCTATAGATGTACAGGTTTTCTTCCCACAAGAGAATGAAGCCATCTTTTGTTTTCATATACTGGAAATAAAGTTTTTCTGTGTTTCCGCATATTCATCCTCATGTTAGCATTCAGCATTTTCTGGTGGATTTGTAAACCCAGATTCTAGTCCAGCCACTCAAAAACTAACATCTTAATGGTACATCCTTTCAATGGTCAGAAACATGACAGTATATAAAAGCTTCTGCGACATTAAACGCTGAAGGAAAGATGGCAATAATCCACTCATTTTCTCAGGTTTAGATTCGATTGTAGTGTCCGTTAGCCATTTCAAGTTAAAGGAGAACTGTACCTAAAATATTATTAGAGTCAAAGTCCAGAAGGTTACATCTACAACAAATGTATTTCAATGGCACTATAATTAACAGCATGACCCAAGGTTCCGCTACCTGGTTATGAAAAAACTATGACAAGTAACACAGACTATGCAAGGTTTGGCTAATTTATTTATAACCTAGGAACCTTGGTCAGAAAAGGGAAAAATATAACATTAATCCTATCCACCCGCGTTCATTTCAAAACTGCAGAGGCAGAGTTGCTCATGCAATTGTGTACTAAGAATTGTACACTGCATACATTTGGCTTGACATCACCATTCTCTAACAAAGCAGCATTGCATAACCATCCCATATATCCATAAGTGTTCATACTCCATCTCCTCAATATAGGATTTCAGCCGCGGCATTTACTTTAGATAGTGTCGTGACACAGAGAAGCAGAATCCCCATTGTTTCTGTGCTTCTTTTTCATCTGGACAAACTCCATGCCAGAAGGAGCCCATGACATCTCATGACCAAGAATTAATTTAATTCAGAGCAGTATCAGCAGGGGCTGGACAAGGTGATTCTCACAGTTTATTTCAAATCCATGTTCCTGATGAGACACTGCCATTCATTAATAAGAAAATCTTGTTCTTACATGGAAAAAGGTCTTGCTTGAAGGAGCTGAAGAGGTAATGGAAGCAATCAAATCGCCATTTGAATACCATTATTATTGTTGTTTTTTAAAAAAAATAAAAAATAGCTGCTTTGGGCATCGTCCCAACAGGAAAAATCTGCAAGTCTTGCCAATCAAGCAGAGGTCAGTAACAAGGCTGATTACTCCACGGGGATCCCAATAATCCCAAAACAGATAGTCATCTAGCAGATATCTCGGGGAGAATCAATATCAAAAAGTAATCACTTCTTTCAGTTTCCAACCAGGACATTACACCCCCAACAGCTTGCCATACTGAAGATGGAGTTTGGAAGCTTCCTGAAAGCACGATCTTTTTTAAAAACAAGTGGTATGTTCCCCAGATGCTTTCTTTCTGATAAAAAGGCATAAAGTTTTCAATTGTGGACTTCTAGTTATCTTGAGTTACAACATTCCCTCCTTCTTCTCGGTGGTTGCAAGACTCAGGTGGGTAACTTCTCCAATCCAGATGTCTTTCATATCTTCCGTCAGAGTCTTCCAATCACCTCCCCTGAAAGCCATAACCATTTTGAACCTCTCTATCTCTCGTTTCGCCGCGATAAAAATTCCTGTATCTCAATCATACACATTCTTCATCTTCAGGAATATTCCTCTTGCTCCTGAAATCAAGTGTTGCTTGGTCACCATTCCGAAATCAATAAAACAGCCACTCATCCAGATCAAAATTAGAGGATTCAAAGGGTTTACTTTCAAGGGCTGACAATGCAACATTTATTGCATCCTCATATAATCATTTCTCATTAAATGCCTATTTAAATTCTCAAAAGCATCTTTACTCTAAGTTCTGCAGCTATTTCTTTGGGCCTACAACTGATCAGGCTTTATCAGTTGTGACACACAAGAGGGCTCTGTTCTCTCGTGTACAAGTTTAAAGAAGACAATTCAATTGAGGTATTTGGACAGCCATTAGTATTATTGCTGCTGTTATTATTATTGTTATTTCAGGCAATTATAATCCTAAGATATGTTAAGGCCTTGTGTGGACTCAACGGGTATGCCCTGTTGATATCTTCAGCCAAATCTACTCCTTACTTGAGGGAGGCCTAACTACTATCCAGAAACAATACCGTTTCTCCTCTTCCTCCTCCTCCAGTTATATCGAGTAATACAAAAGCTATTACTATACCATAATATGACTGTACTCCCCCAGCAAAAAGTGACTCATAGTGGGAAATGTGGCTCTTTTGTATTACCAAACATGTCTGACTGAAAAAGTGAAGAGGAGGAGGTGGTAACTGCAGATAGGAATCTCTGAAATGTCTAGCTCCAACTTCAGAGACAAAACACTGGGACAAGACATTCTGAACATCCTGTGTTACCACTCTAAGTTTGTATACAGGCAGTCACAACACATCCTCAAAGGAGATAAATGTTTTGAATGCTTACAAGGCTCGGTAATCGAGCTCTCCTTGAACATTCCATGCAATTGCTCTTATTTGTAATGGGATCCCTTTGATCTATTATATAGTGGCTTGTAAATGGTATTTCTCTTTATTGAGTGCATCCCAAAATTCCATTTAAGAGAATCTCACCTTCATACCTCATAAAAATAGCCAATTATTTCAACTGTTTCACAAGCCTATACAAATATATTGCATGCTTTAAGGCAGCCTTCCCCATCCTTGAGCCCTCAAGATGTGTGGGACTAAAAATGTAACTTCACTGGCCATGCTGTAAAAGTCCAATACATACTAAGCAGAATTAGGTTGTTGATGGCTATGAAATAAAGTGATTAAAATGAATATATTGTGATCTTGAACAAACAATGAACTAGCCACTCTTTTGAGAGTTTATACCCATGGATAAATATTAGTACATATAGCCATTAGTATGTATAGCTTTCTGTTACAAACAGCAATGTGTGAAAGCCTTTTAATGAACTACAAAAAGGCACTGCCTATCAAAATTCTTAGGACGTTCAAAGCAGAAGCTCTCATTTTTCCACCAGAAAACTGACTCCGATCAGCCTCAAGAGGGAGACATTAACACACACGAAATATCTCTCCTGCATTCCAAATGTTTTCATCCCAGTTTCCTCCTATGCCAAATATAAAGAAATGGCAAATTTTGATATTTTTTAAATCAAAAACTACCTGAAACAAATTTCTCACCCCTACTACATTTGTCCTGCCATCCTTCCAAGAAGTGCTCATGTTACACAGAACTTTTTTAAAAAATCCTATCTACAAAAACTGTCCACAAGTGGTCCAGTCATGTTTTTTCTATGGCATGGTATGTTCACTCATGTTCACACACAGGTCGGACCTGTCAGCACATTTGCTTCAAGGATTGGGGCCGACCCAACCACTGTCACCTCAAGCAAATCCAGATGGCAACATTTGGGACAATCAGCAAGCCCTTACCTTTTCAGTGCAGTGCTTTGAAAGGGTGTGTTGACATGGATGTCATATCTCTCGCAATGGAGTTCCGGAGGCCTGAACTCTGTATTTCCACTGGAGGGAAGAGTATATCCCTGCCACATGTTCAGTGACTCTTGGTTCCGTACAAGCCCAGAATACACACCAGTGTCACCGACGTCTTCCGTAAGAGGTAGCCTCTGTCCTCCATGGACCGTCCTGCCCTCGGTGCTGAGTAGGGGCTGGAGCTCTAGTCCACTGTGGTAGAGGATGGGAGTCACAGGAATTGACGGTGGGTACAAACTCTCCGCTTCCTGCCCTCTTGGCTGGGGACTAAGGGTGGGGGGCAGAGGGGACGCGGGGGAGTGGGGAGAATCCATGGGATTCAAATGGGATTGTTTGCTTGAGTGTCGAGGTGGGAGAGAGAACGGCTTCTCGTATTTACGGATGCCGGAGGCTTCCAAGGAAGGCTCCATCCCTGCCAAGGTCAACTTGTGTACTGGTGGATCTTGCTCCGTACAAAGCTCTTCAGTAACAGCTGGCCGATAGTGAAATGGCAGGAGTGACCTCTTCTGATTTTTGTCCAGTTTCTCCTGCCTCTCTGTGATTTTGTGCTTAGATGCAAATGGCAGCGAAGTAGAAGAACTGGAATGTGATAATGACGGTAGCCGGCAGAAACCCAAATATCGCTGTCTGAAGAGTCTATGCCTGGAAGAGAAAATACAAAGAATTCATCAAGGAAAATAATAATAATATAATAATTATTTTATTTTTATACCCCGCCTCCATCTCCCCAAGGTGACTCGGGGCGGCTTACAGATACAAAACGAGCATAAAATAACATCAGATATCGAAAAACACACAAATGAAAATTAAAAACATAAAATAAAATCACAATAATTAATAAACACAAGTTTAAAAACACTGCAATAGAGTTGTAAAATAAGCTGGGCAAAAGTGCGCTAAGTGACTTGTAAACATGGAGGAAGTTAAAGTGCCATAAGAACATGGGGGAGAACCTTAAAATGGGGGTGAACCCTGAGGCTATATAGTTGCCAATACTGTATTTAGTTGAATGTAACACACACCGTTTTTGGCCAAATTATGCCACAAAAATTAGGGTGCAACACATTGTAGTGCATCCTCACTAGTACAGCCCCCTCTAAAGTACCCTCGCTGTGTGAATGACACAGAAGAGCAAGTAAACATGTTATGCTAATTACATACATACACAATATAATTTACAATAATATATAATAATAAATTGTATATACATATAATATTGATATTATATTGTAATACAATATAATACTAATAATACAATATAATAATATTAATTATATATTATATATTAAAGTAGAATCTCACTTATCCAAGCTAAACGGGCCGGTGAGAAGGGCGGGATAGAAATGTAGCAAATAAATAAATAAATATAAACATTTCTTATAGAGAACACATCTTCAAACGGTGAATTGTACTGTACAGTTTCTTCAATCTAGACAAACACATTTTTCAACCATTTACAAATATTCCTTGCATCGCATCACTAATTCAAATAAAATGTAAATACGTATTATTGAAATTATTCGACTGACCTAGAGCAAGTGCAATAAACCCTTTTGACGGGATCAATAAAATCCCAAGCAGCACAGTTGGTGAGGGTTCCTCCCTTCATCATCGGAGCTCTTCTGATGGGAAGAGAAAGAGGGAAAAATGTCAGTGTCCTAGGAAACAGAACTTAGGCCGCAGTTTATTATCCTATGTTCTATTCTTCTTTAGAAAACTCAAGACTGGGGATTGCAGCACTGGGCACACAGCCATATAGCCTAGGACCATATAGCCCTAAGCTTTAGAAATGCTCCGATACTGATGGCTCCCATAATACTCTCTTTTAGTTCTGACTTATGAAAAGACTGATGAATTTATTTTCTGAAGCACAATCCCTTCAGGGCATGTGAAGCACCTTTAAGGCATCACTCAGCAATCCGTTCCTCTGGGGATCTACATGTCAGAGGTCACAAAACAGCACTGTGCTGAACTTTCAGATGTCTCCACACTTGTGTTGATATCTGAATGCCCAGTGGAGAAGAAAAAAAAACCTTCATGGAACAGGTAAGAAGATGAAGAAAAAAATGAAATTATTTTGCTGCTTTTCGCCCAAGTTAAGGAGAGCTCAGACAGCACTGCACAAAATTCTGCAAAGGATCATTTTTAAAGCTTTGGTGATGTATGCACTCCTTATACATTTCATTATTAAAACTATTAAAATATAAGTGAGGAGAGCATGGCCTATGGAGTAAGTGATTAACCGTGAGCAGGGGATGAGTGCTGAAGTTCCGACCAGGGCGCTCAACTATGTTCTTACTTGGATTGTGACTTGTTGAGGATCCATTCCTTCCAAGTCCTCTGAATAATACGTTTATGGAATATTGAAGGAATCTTCTCAGAGATCTTTGAACCCTGCACAGAGCCCATCCCGTCTGGGGCTGCTGCGGAATAACTGACCATGCTGGGAATGCTTCCGCTGTCACCTGAAAGATAATGAGCAACACCATAGGAAATCGCAACCACAAGAGTTATTTGCCAGAAATGATACGCTTTGGAGACTTGCTATCCACTGTCCCTCCAACAGAGACCCTCATGGATTTTCAGTAAACTGGATCAAAGACTACTGTATATACTCGAGTATAAGCCTAGTTTTTCAGCCCTTTTTTTAAGACTGAAAAACCTCCCCTCGGCTTATACTCGGGTGAGGGTCCTGGTTGGCTTATATTTGGGTCAGCTTATACTCGAGAATATATGGTACATTTATTATTTTTCTCTATTATTGTTGCTACTTATTACATTTATTTTATTCTATTTTTATTATTAATAATAATACATTTATTATTTCACTCTGATCTTATTATAATTATATTTATTATTTTACTCTATTACTACATGTATTATTTTTCTGTATTTATTATTATGATTATTATTACATGTATTATTTTACTCTATTATTATTAAAAGGATACATAAGCACATTTACATTGAAGAAGATGAGAATAATGATTTGATCAGAGTTGGACAATTAGAGCTTTATGTAAATATTCAAAAACATTTAACCTACTAATGCCTCAATTAATGTAATTTTATTGGTATCTGTTTTTATTTCTGAAATTTACCACTCTCGGCTTATACTGGAGTCTATGTTTCCCCAGTTTTTTTGTGGTAAAATTAGGTGCCTCGGCTTATATTTGGGTCAGCTTATACTCGAGTATATATGGTAATTTTACAAGTTTGATAGCCACAAGAACCAAGTCCTGCAAAGAGAATGTTGCATTAAAACCTGCTGGTGTTACAATCCAAAACTGGCACTGATTTACACAGGACACTCAGTTCTGTAAAAGTACACAATATTTTTATTTTTGCACACAAGTTTAGTTTTTAAAAAAGCAAAATAAACGGTTGTCAGTGGCACCAGCCACAGTCTGTCATTCATGTTTTTGGTAATGTACTGTCAAGCAAAGTAAAGATACAGCTCTAAATATCAACTGGGACAGTAGAGGGAGCTTTGAGATTGCTTTGCCTTCTAGCTATATGCCAGAATTGCTGGGAAAAGAGGTAATGGCATGAATCCTCAACAAAGTCAAACATGTTTCCAGAACTCCTTGTTCTTATGTCTGGCACAGCCAAAACTTCCCAAGAGTAAAACACCAAAAAGAGCCAAAACTTTTTTTAAAGGGGGGAGGGGCACCACTGAGAACTCTGCTCACCGATGACAATCTGCTCTGGAGAAATGGGTGGCGTAAGAAACATTCCACAGCTGTGGGCATCTTTCATGTTCCCAGCTCCCTGCTGTGCCATGCTGTTGTGGGCTCCGGGTACCAAAGTGCTTGGAGAGATAGGGATGTCATTTTGAGCAATGAGAACAAAAGCTGAGGGATACACCATCCGGACACCTCCTGTTAAGGGGGGAGTGAAGAAGGAACAAGAGTCAGGATAGGACTGTGTTTCTTTGAGCATTTCCCTTTCATTAGCAGAAGCAAGATTTTATGTTGCATTAGTGTTAAAACTGTAACCATAACTACATAACAAATGGAACTGTTTATATATTTGAAATACTTGGCTGGGATCCTGCTGTGTCTTGCGCAAGCATATGTTGCTTTAAGCAATCAGGTGGTATTTTTGGCAAATTCAGTTGAAGGGCATGAAAATTGAAGTGTGCCTGCAGTTCTGTTGTGTAACATTGGACCTTATATATCAATCTCATCAATGCACAATGCACATTTGGGTGTGTAGTGTCGGAATTCTGTGACAAGCTGCAAAACTAAGGCATAAGTCCAAAGCTGTGCATCTCTGGGATGCAGGATCTCAGCCACTATCAACTGTGAGATAAAGAGAGCATCTTCTTAAAGTAAGGTAATAATTCCTAAGTTCTCAACAGAGCCATAGTAAAAAGTGCTTATTGGTTATGGTGACGATGTGTTTTTTTGAACTAGAGACATGAAAAGGCAAGATTTCCTTCCAGTGAAATGTTGAATCTCACCAACAATGACTTCTACTGCCACTGGAAAGTCATCATCGTATCGCTGTTCTTCTTTGAAGCCCTCTTTCTTCTTCAACACCACAGGGTAAAAATATTGCCACTCCTCCATTAGTTTCTGGGTTGCTGGATCAGACATCTTGTAGGCTTGGCCCGTTAACGTACCGCTCAAACCATATGGGCTTATCAGCACTAAGAAAACAAAAACAGAACCAATATTTCAAAAAGCAGACCATTCAGTGTGGAGCCTCAATAGGAGCTCACACTACAGCAAAAGCCATCAAATCCCTGTTTCAAAATCCATTTTCTATCCTGCCTTTCTTTCAACATGGAGCCCAAGAGAAGTTCTGAAAACTAGCTTATAGACACACATATAAGGAAGACATTTTCAATGGGGGAAAATGATTTTATTCTACCCAGTAATGGTTGCTCCTAAGCAACTGTGATCCTCCAAGTGTTGACCACAGATCCTAAGGAGCACGGGCAATTTGGAAGAATGTGTGGAGCAGCAACTCAACCACGTTGAGAGGGCCACAGTTGCCTGTCCCATCCTAAACCTTGCAAATCTGCCAGAAGATTTCAGGAGTAAACATGTTGTCCCCTCAGTTGTGGCACAGCAGACAGATTTGAACACGTGACAACAAATAAGAAGTAGATCAAATTAATTAGGTCTCCCACCCCGGTCATTATTTAAGCCCAACGGATGCTTTTCAGGCTTCAAGGCTTGAGAATGTCAAATCGGAGGATAACTCTGGAGTAAGAAGATTACAGAGTAAGTAGGACAAGACGCCCTCTAACTTGGCAGCTAGCTTTTCACACAAATGACATGCAAATTAATTAACTGCATGTTAAGGAGATGGATTTTCTCCCCATTCCTTGCCCTATCCAGTTCTACGCATCTGCTTCTTCAACACTGGGCCACTCTTCCACACATTGCAGAACCTCATGCTTTCCAAAGGATCTCCACTGTGTTCTCACCTGTCGAAATGCCCTTCAGCACACAACACATTATGGCAAACACTGTCCAATCCCTATCCAGCTCTGTAAATATTTTTAACTAATATAGGAGTCCCATAAACTAGTAGCTAGTGTGCTTCTGAGCATTACAAAGCAGGACAAGGGGCTTTGAGTTTCAAGAAGTCTGTTGTCTTTTTTAAAAGTATGTCACTTGTATTTAGCATTTTTAAAACAATAAATATAATGAAATCATATGGATGTTAACATTTATTTACTACCTCTATTAAACTCACTGTGCATCTGCCTTTTGGAATGAGAGAGTACCAGTATTACAAATATGACATGCTATTTATTTACATTGCATATTTCTATTGAACGGACTGTATTTTGGCCACAAATTCAAAATATTGACTTAGCTTGGAAAGCCTGGTCAATGTGTTCCTCCTCATTTCCAGCACCATGGTTATAGCCAAAAGGTAAGCATGCTTAAACATATTTATGGGCTATGGGCCATCTTCTTCAAGCAAATAATCTTGCTTAAAGTGTTTTCTAAGTGCTCGGAGACAGGCAAACAAAAATCCATTCTTTCGCAATTGGCTCCCTTGTCTCTCTGAGAAAATGAATCTTTCTTACAAAACTGCAGGGAGCACAGGGTCAAAGGTTAGGGATCGAGCTGCTATGTGTTAGCTTCTTAGTTGCAAACCAGTATTTGTTAATTGTTCCAGCAGCCAATTAGTATGCGTATCTCTTTAGGAAACGCATCCATCACCAAATAAGAAACTTAATTGAAAGTTGAGGGGGTTGAGAATTACATTGCCTTGATTTAAATCAATCTCGTTTTATCCAAATCTAAGATCACACATGTTCAATTAGACCAGCTATTTCAAGGCAAGGCAAGAAAGCAAACACACTGTCGCTGGATCTGTCTGCAAGCGTCGAAAAGAAAAATGAATTCAAGGCATCTATTAAAATGGAGGAGGAAAGAAGAAAGGAGTGAAGGATTAAGAAAAAAGGCAATGGAGTGAAGGATTAAGAAAAAAAGTAGCCACTGAGGAGCTGTACTGTCACAGGTTGAAATACCAAAAGTGAGAGCGGTCACGTTTGCTCCAGATTATGAATTCAGAGTTAGAATCCCCCAAACCTGGAAATTCTTTTAATATTCAATCCATTGCATTCAACAAGTTGTTTTGAAAAAAGAAAATAGCATAAAATGGAAACTGGTCCTCAAAGTAACCTACTTGAACTAAGTAGTTCAACTAAGTAGTTGAAGAGCAGTGAAATAAGATATAAACAATTTCAGTACACATTTCTGGCAAAGAGTAGGGATTAAAAAACAACTCTGCCTATATTAGGCAGTCTGAGAGGCCACTTTGTTCCACGTGGAGTTTGTTCCAAAGGAAAACGGGAGGAAAAAGCTGTTCTGAGGTTTAACGAATTGATGAAAATGACTGGCATGATTGGGCAATGCTAGTAGCAAGAAAAAGTACCTTAGACATTTTGATAAAGGTTTTGCTTGAGACAACAACCACAACACAGAGATCAGGGATCAACACATTTCAGGAGTTGGAGACCTTCAACTACCACAGCCCTATTTTCACATTTACCCCTGTAGGGACCATAAGTCAGAAAATAGTAGGCTATTGCCTATATAGCTTTGCCTCTGCATATATCATGTAGCCTTTATATAGACAATATAAGTACTTTGTATGAACCAAAGTAGTATGTGCAACACAGGGCCTGTGTCCCTCCCTTCCTGTGAGCTGGTGCCTTTCTTCAGGAAGTTTCAGAGAGAGAAGAAAGCTCAGAGTAAACAAGTTAGGTCATTGGTATCACTTGTGCCAAGTAGGTGTGGAAGGTGAGGAAGACCCTCAGCCATTGGTCAATTGTAGATAAGCCGAGATATAAAATTATTTGTTTGCTACGCATGTTGCGACGGCCATTTGCATGGTACAGACCCACAAAATGTGGGTACCTACAGCTGTTTTGCCTTATCATCAGCTGTGATAATAAAAGGCTTGTTTTATTGCTGTCCTGGAATTCTCTCCTTTACTTCCCCTCCGGGCTAGTCTCCAACACCCCTACTTTCAAAAAATCAACAACAAAATGCCTAATAGTGCAACTGAACCTCTGGGGAGGGCCATTTCACCCCATATTCACCCTTTCTTTAGGCCCATAAAGGCATTTTTTAAAACCAGAAGTGTTTCTAACCCTGGAGAAGAGGACTAGAGCAAAATGGCTACATGCAGTAGGCATCAGGGAAGAGCAATGGGCCATTTGTGGGCGGAAGAGAAGGAATGGGAGCAGTAATCCCTGTGGGATGCAAACATGGCCTACAGGTCCCATTCTTTGCCCCCTGCTCACATAGATAATACATGGAAAAACACACAAGCCTACCTTGGAATGGCACAGGGGAGGACTGAGCCATGCGAAGATGTTCCTCGTTGATGAGATAGATTGGCAAGTGCTGAGCAATCTCCACACTTGTACACACATTACTTTCCGCGTGAAGGAAGAATGTGAAGGCACAGGACAAATGCTCACTGGACAGGAGAAGAAAAAAAGATAACACGGCATTTAATCATGACTACAGTCCTTCAGAGAATGAAGTATTTGATAGCTTAAGGGGATCACTAAAACAGAATTTGTAATGCATAATGCCTGATTGTGGCCTTACATGCACTTTCAACTTCAATGAGAGTAGCAAAAAAAAATGCATATATCAAGATCTCTCTCAAGAACAGCAGGCTTATGAAGGAAAAGACCCAAAGAGGAAAGTAGCAGAAGGAGTTTGTATACAAATCAGAGCATCATACAGAAAACACATTATGTAACACATTATGAAGTTTATTGGAAAGCTGAACATAAATTACAATACAGAACAATATGAAAATGTGTTCACTATCTCACTACAATAAAAGAATCTGCACCTTCACAGGAGAAGTTAGGCAGGTTACAGGACAGCGAATAAACAGTTGGCCCCATGAATTGAAAGCATCTACAATACCAACAATAGACATTTATTATCTGCTCAAAGATTATGTTATCTTGTATTCAATAAAAATAGTTAAAACCCCATTCATTTGTCCACAGTAATCGTTCTCTTGGCTTTCCTCCAGGTGGCTCCCTTGTAGTATTTAAAATGAAAATAAAGTGAAGGATACAGTTAACCACAATCCAATGATCACAACAGTGTTTTAGAAGTCAGATCTGTTGCATGATTAAAAAAACCTGTAAATAATCTTTTGCAATACAAATAATAAAATCAGGAAGGCTTTAATTAACCAGGTTTTCCATCTCATCCAAACAAAAAGACTATAGTTTGTAACTTCAGAATAAGCTAGGACGCTAAAAAGAATGTGTCTGTTTTTGTGAATCAAACTTGCTTCATCAACATATCTGGCAAGGGTGTTATCGACAATTAGACCCCAGAATTATGAATGAGGAGTCGTGGCTCCATTGGGAAATATAGCTAGCTACATGGTTATCTCTGATTGCCCTTTCGTGAATTTTGTTGGAATGTTGCCACACCTAGGGCTCCAGAAGATAACCCCACAATTACCACAATCCACTAACGATGCCTCCACACACCTAACAATGGCACCACGCCAAAGGTCACAGAAGTTGCCCAAGATCCTCCTTTATGCTCCTCCTGGGAACCCCTTCAGGCTGGCTAACACCCATTTCTACCCATTGTTTCACCAGCACAGATCACTGTCCTCGCCATGCTGGGGAAACTACCATCATTCGCATTCATTATTTCAAACCCACCCACATTCATTCCTCTGCACACCCCATGAGAGGCAGAACCACAAAACCTCAAACTCAGCAATGACAATTTATTAAATTTCCCTCCAAACTTGAAGACCAATCGGCAACAACAGAAAACACATCTCAGCCAACCAGCCTGCAGATCCTAGCTTGCCACAACTTGGACCAATCAGCACTCAGGACAGCGCAAAGTCCTTTGTTTCAAACTGCTGTCAAAGTGCTATAAATATTTCTGCATGTTTACACTGAGATATATCAGTTCTTTGGAGGGCTATCTCCACTGACATCCTCTCTGTCCATTGAGAATAAAGCCTCCGATTTTGCCTTCAGCCTGTCTGTGTCTTATCTGGTCCTCTGGAAGCTTGGCACTCCGGGCCCCGAAATGGCAATTTTAGTGGAGCTGAAATCATATATCAAGGGCACAGGAGATTAGACTGGCCCCAACTCATTCTCCTTTTGCCAGCATTGATGGCACCTGTTTTTACAAAAGAAAAAGCTTTCAAGATCCCAAGAATATAAAGAAGCATCACTACGCACACTATAATTTCAGGTGCCAGAAGGTTGTACTGATCACAGAGCTATATCAAAGAAAGGTTACTGTTTTTCTCAGCAGAAATAAATGGTCATGTGTTCAGATTCACAGGAACATAAATATGTAAAAACATAGGTGATTATTCAACAAATGTTTCCTTAGCTGACTGGAAATCTTAGCTGCAACACAGCTTGTTTTCTTGTAGCCTAAATGCTTTCAAGTCTACTGAAGAAATTCTATTCTGTCCCTTGTCCAACACATCCAGAGTGGGAAGGCAAGGTAAATTGGATGTCAAAATGCTCTAGAAACCATAATCTTTCATATCACAACTTGGACTGGAAAGTGCTTCGTATAAAAGGGGAGGGAGTACATAAAAAGTCAATTTCACATCAGCTCTCTTCTATCTTCCAGGGCTCTTACAGTACATTGATACATTCTCCCCTTTCCTCAAGAAAGGGAGCTGAGGACACAACCTCTTTTGGCAGAGAAACTGAAAGTATTTGGGGGCAAGAGGTGACTAACCTAATAAAGGCCTCTATGAGGATAAACATATGGCCCATCAAGTCTAAACAATGAGTGATAGCCTTCACACATACTCCAGCATTAAGGAGCCACGACTGCGGTGTAATTCCAGTGTCTACGGGATTATTCAGGTTGATCTTTCTCATGGAAATGGAGACCTACCTCACACAGGTCCCTGTAGCAATAGCATCAAACCTGGGTGACTCCTACATTGCTGAGAACATAGGGAAAGTACCTGCAACTCCCTGGAGACAATCCAGTCTTATACAGAAACCGGAATGTGTTTTTCATAATACTAGCATATTAAAGCTGAGTAATTCCAGCAGCAAGAAAACTAAATTCTCCTAAGACTTCCAGTAACAATATTCTAGAGTTCTCCCATAAAACTGTCAACAACAACTATCAGTAAACTCATGGATTAAACACTTACTCCTCAGGCCAAATCAACAGTGTAGTGTTAAACTAGAATAACTTCCAAAGACACAAGCATTGGATTTGGGGACAGAAAACTGTCTTCAAGATGGTTCAAAACTGAATTGCATCAGAATTATAAAAGCAAGGAGAACAATCCACAAGAACTTCTCTTGGTTAAGGATTCACAACCTTATTTACTCTTTCCATAAGTCACAGGGTTCAACTTAAATACCATCCCTTAAACTGACCCCAATTTATTTAAAACTGGATCAATGTAAAATGACATATTTAAGCAGAAACCAGTTGCATGTAAATTTGATTTCTTTGCTTATTTGTTACAAGCTATGATCAGAGAACCTGACAGCAACAAGTATTGATTCCTGCTGCTCTGAAGGAGCCTGAAATTCTCAAATAAAACTCAGAGGGTCAGCTTTTGACAGAGCGCTCGGCGCTTTGGCATTGAACAAAGCGAAGTGATGACTCAGGAGCTCCGCCAGCTCAAACAAATTTATTGGAAATAAAACACTGTCAATATTAGCGGCGCAGCAAAATCTACAAAACAGCTGAAGTTTTGAGGTCAGGATGATCCAATTAGCCGCTGCAATGCAATCCTCTTAACTTCCCCCCATCTCGCGCTGGTAGGAATCGCAAGCCATTTGAACTGACTGGAGTGTGACATCTAACTAGAGTTGGCAATTAAACCCCTAACAGCTGCCAGTGTATTAATTAGTGCAATGTAGCCATACTTCTAACCGAGACAGATTTGCATACCCTCTGACCTGAGATTGCCGATACAGACTGATCGAACAGGCAAAAACATTAACTGCACCACTGGTCATTTACGTCGCCAACATATCCAACGACACAATAAGAAGCGAACATTGATATTAATAGAAGGGTTCAAATGTGTTGCAATGATCCCCTTCTTGCTTTGGAAAGGAAATTCTAATAGAACGGCAAATGCTCTGAAAAATTCATTGGGCACCATTGGGACTAAAAGAATCTAGGCTCAATCAAAGGGATTCTCTACTTACTGCATCCTCTATGCCAAGGGTCCCCAAACTATGCCAAGGGTCCCGAGTAAGAGGTGTTGAAGGCACACACTGGTTGCTTCAACACCAGTAAAAGCAGCCCCCCCCCCCCCCCAAACTAAGGCCCGTGGGCCGGATGCAGCCCTCCAAGGCCATTTACCTGGCTCCTGTCCTAAACTTTAGACAATAAATAATAATAAATAATCTTTATTCTTATACCCTGCCTCCATCTCCCCAAAGGCACTCGGGGCGGCTAACATGGGGCGAAAGCCCAAACAAATACAGTAAGGAACATAAAACACATCAAACAGCAAAAACCACGCGCAAAAGAATAAACATTAACATAAAAATAGCAAAAACATTGGTAAAAACATATTAAAATACAGCGATAAAACAATAAGGTTTGCTTGATATTATTATTGTTGTATTAACTCTTGTGTTATTACCTTATTGTGTTTTCACTTGTGTATATTGTGCAAATGTATTTATGTCGTTACTTCTGTGAACTATGTTGACCGGGCTTTGCCCCATGTGAGCCGCCCCAAGTCCCCGCGGGGAGATGGTGGCGGGGTATAAATAAAGTTTGTTTTTATTATTATTATTGTTGTTGTTGTTGTTGCGTCTCCCTGTTGTTGTTGTTGTATGCCTTCAACACCAATAAGACATGTTGAAGGCACACATTGACCCCTGTCCTAAACCTTAGACTCAGGGTTGACCTGAGTCTGAAATGACTTGAAGGCACACAACAACAACAATCCTAAGTTTTCATTATTTCATCATAGTCCAGCCCCCCAACACTCTGAGGGACCGTAAACCGGCCCTCCACTTAAAATGTTTGAGGACCCCTGCTCTATGCCAACAGACAGGAGGGGAAAAAAAGCTGCCATTAAGTGAACAGGAAAGCTTTTATCCATGCAAGATCCACAGGTATGTACTGGAGCTCCTACAAATAGGATGCATCTGAATACATCCACAAGATCTGTCAAAGATAGCAATTCTTAAAAAGTCCTTTCAGGATGTCACAACTGACTACATGAATTGATAGGATTGTGTGTGAAACATCTCAAAAATATGCCAATTGGAAATTCCACACTCCTCTCTTATTTATAGCTCACCTATTTGCCACCACAGAACTCAAAGGGACAAGCAGAAGGTTCTCAAGCAGGCTCTTGTCCAGGCAATGACCAGACCAATTCAGCTTGAACAAAACAACAGAATGATGTGTCCTCAAAACATGCCTTAGATTCTCTATCAAGCACTGCAATTCAGTTCCATTTATCCAATACAATCTCTAATGATACAACAGAAGGTCTTGTGTGTGTGTCTCTATAGCAGACACAGCTCATCAGGAGTCTCCAGTTGAAATGCATAAGAGGGTGGGATCCATGAGAAGCAAAAAGGGAAAGGCAGGCAAAACTCATCAGCACATGGTGATATATGCCTCAGAATTTCAGAGTGTGTTTTTGGTTGCCGTTCAAAAGGCGGGATCCCGTTCCAAGTCAAGATGCCAAGAGAGGGGAGGCTATAACACATCATAGCAGACAGATACATTTTTGACAGGGTGTTTTGCTTCTCACCTGGGTTGGAGCAGTCAATTTTACGTTAAAATTATGATTGGCATAAGTCACTGAGAGTTTTTCTAAGGTCTAAAAACCAGAAAAGAGCTGTCTGGGCCCCTTATGCTAAGACTGTTGAGGCTGTGTAAAAAGAAAATGAAACTGAAGCAAGACAATGCTTTAATTTATACACAAGCCTCTAGGCAGCGAAAGGGTTACAGAAGAGTCAAGGTATTCCTGAGTATGGCGCCAGAGAACCACAGAACAGAATAGGAATGGAGCCCCCCCCATACACACACACACACTAAGCAAGGAGTAGGAATAAAAGATGCCTGCCTTTGTAGTAGAGGGGCATGGAGCCTGACACATTACCCACTGAATCTCAATCACATCCATACATATACACAGAGAAAAACACCGCAAAACAGAGATGTCTGTGTCCTTGACAGTGAATGACAACACACCGCTAATCTTTCTCTCTGCTTACACGGATGTGTATCTACAGCCAGAGAGTCACATCACCCTCAGAGATGGGATTTGAACCCAAGCAGGCCAATGAGACTGCAGGATACCATATTCCCAATTATTTCCCAACATTCCCAATTATGTCAAAGCCATCATGCTAGAACAAGTCAATGTTTCACTTGTCTGCCATTTTTAAAGATGAGCTCAAACAATGGTAAACCCTAAAGAATCACGCCGATTCGCTCACATAAAGCATGGAAAGGGGGAATGGAAGTCAGTCCCAACTTTAAATTCTTTTATTTCATTTTTTGGAGAAAATAAAACACCTGGACACATCCTTGCTTTGAGGCAATGCTCTTCTACTGACATCATGCCTGTATCTTTGCTACTTAGAGCCGGTTCCCATGGCAACAGCTAATGTCTCAATGTCACACTATGAATAATTGCTGGTTGAAAAATGAAGAGTGCTACAATCACAACAGTTCTATATTCAAAAGGGAGAAAAATAAAGAGAGACTTGTGTTCTTCTTGACATGAAAAGTCAAATGTTTAAGTTACAGCGCCATTTACGCTGCACAAGAACAAAGCAAAAATATTCCTTTTGTCTCGAGCATTGCGTGTGCGTCTCCTGGGGAAGAAACAGTTGAAACGCTGCAGTCTCTCCATGTCTTGGAAGTGCAACTCTATACAATGCGCTGAGTGCTGGTATTTTGTCCTTTTCCATGAACAACTTATTCCATGAGCTCCCCAACGAATACATAGGACCAAATCCATTAGGGCATCCATGTCCTCCTTATCTATCTCAAAACTCTCAAAACCATGGACAGTTCTACCTAGAAATGTCTGCGTTTTGGGGAAAATGTTTAGGGTGATCAAAGAGCTTGACATCAGAGGGCTGAATCTCCTTCCACTATGCTCCGGCACACTTCTGCAAGTATCATCATTTAAAGAATGACTCTAAAGTGAGGCAGAATCACAAAGTGGAGTTTTTAAAAGGAATACATCCAGAAGCATGGTCTGGATTGAAACTATAGATCCGGGCAACCACATTTAACCATTCCTCATCCATCCTGCAAGCAAGCTATGCCTTGCCCTGCAGAAGAAATGCACCCAAAGGGGAAGGGTAGTGCAGCTACTATAATTCACAGGTTTCCTGCCACACCTCATTTGTCCCTCAGAGATTGCAGATTTCTGCTCAGGGGAAGGAGAGGCGATAAAGACATTTGCTCTTAGATATGAATAACTACTCAGCATTTGGATACAAGCTACTCATTCATGTAACAGTACCTCCTTAATTGAAGTCAACCCCGTTTCTGAGAAAGAGCGCCAAGTTCTAGATGTTGTCATCATCAACATTTACTTATTTAATCACCTCGGCAAGGAGGATGCGGAGGAAACCACAAGAAATGGCACAAGTTTTGACAAAGCATAAACTTGCCAAAACAAGTGCTAATCCTAACTTCTGAAAGCCTCTTGCCGAGGATTATGAGCTTCCTCGTTCAGGCAGCCTTGAACGCCAGCCAAGCACTCGCATACTGAAAACTGTTGATTTCTCAAGGCTCTTTTTAACATCGTATCAGTCTTGTATTTTGACACTGTGTTGCACTGGCATGTTTCTAATTGATTGGCGTTGTTTCCATTCGAAAGTTGTAGTTTATTTGATGTTTTGTCGTTGTTGTCTCACTGAGAAACTATACTTTCAGTAGCTTCAAATGGATTCCTCCCTTGGAAGAGAAAATATGACTGCCCAAGGCTTTCCTAACGGTTCTTCAGCTCGCCAGGAAAGACTAGATGTTTTGGACCAGAATGGTCTGGAAGGAAAAGGAATGAAGATCAATTTTGAGGGAAAGTTGTGACGTATGACGTGATAGGTATCCCTTCCCTTTTTTCCTTTAAATGGTTCTCACATCCTCAAACATGAAAACACACATCGCAAAAGGACTCCAATGAAATAGTTGCTGCTGAGGGTCACTTTAGTGCTTGAACTTGGGTCCTCAACCACTGTGGTTGAAGAGCTAAAAGGGCAGATGAGGCATTTGCTCTAAAATAGCAAGGGAGGTGAGCTTACTCAGAAATCCAAGGTCCAATGCACACGATGAAGGAAGGGCCCACAGAAGTTCAGGAGGCTATGTGATACACATGCTCTCAAAATCAATCCTACCCTATGTGATCCAAAGATCAGCACGATACTTTGAGTTTGTGGGTTACCGTATTGCAGGGGCCAGAGACTAGGAGGACTATGTGTCTTACTTAAAAGCAGCACTAAACAACGGGGTACTCAAGTACTTTTAGAAACCGATAACAGACATTTGAACACCTCTCTCCAGAGTTCATGGCTCACAAAGTGTTACAGGAGTGATGTTTAAAAGCAAGTCTTCCTATTACACACACCGCTTGAGCAAAAATCCATATACCAGCCCTTGATCTGGAAAGAGCACAACCCTTGCTCTTAACTTGAGGAATTGGATCTCTAAAACACCTTGGCAGATATTGTATGGGGATCTTTATGAAAGCCATCAAGAAAGTCGATGTCACTATCTTCCTAGATAACCTGTTCACAGGTGAATGGTTTTTCCAAGATAAAAAGGTCTTTCCGTGTCCCTTTTAAAAACTTCAGGTTGTTTTCCTAAACTGTTGATAGCTACAGTCTTTAAGATGGACTGATGTGGGCCAGGTGGGGTCATGTAGCTGATATGGTATGCAGCTAAAATTGTTTTTAATGGTTTCTTCTACAGCCAGAATAAGCAACACCTTTTCTGTTTAAAACTGATTTGCCTGTTCAGCTAGGTGATCAAGCTGTTTAAAAGAAGAGGGGGGGGGGGGGGGCTACAGCCTTTGCCTTTACTAGTTCCAATTATATTTTATCCTCTCCAGCAATTATCATTGGTGGCATATGCAGGCTGCTTACTGTCCTATATGACAAGCGCATAAGCAATTATGTCTAATGAGACTACCACAATTTGTTCGCTCTCATATTTTTAATGATCAGTCAGATTAACATCTTTAAAGGCCATTTAATTTCCATCCCAGAACCTGTGAATTATTTCGCACCGCACCACATCATTGGGTATCAGTGTCTCTACTGAAATTCTCAACATCTGGAAACACGGAACAAAGCCTGCAATTTTTACAATGCCTACACTTGTTTCGACATAATAAACTTTGAGGCAAGGTCACTGTAAATTACAAGTGGATTATGAAGCACAAGTCCAAACAAGGTGTCACAGAAGTAATTTTCTCCTCTGATGCTTGAGGGGTGGGCGCAGCGTTTTAATCCTATTTGCGTCCATATCGAGACAGTGTGCAGACCATCATTCTGGTACATGAATATCCAATCAAGTTAAAAGCTTTGTTCAAAAAGGATAAAGCTGGTGCTTCAGCAGGCTTAAAATGTAGTGCTGGTGTATGAAAAAAGAAAGCAAACCCAACCCTATGACTTTAACAATAACCACCATCAGACAGTCCCAATGCCTAGGAATTGGAAATCATTTTCTAATCTATCTATTTCTATATCTATCTATCTAGTATCTATATAATAAAAGTGAAAACATGTTTGTGTGTATGTGTATGTATCTATGTTTGTGGGCAATTTCCAAGACGGCTCCCACTTTCAGAGAGCCCTGTGATTCCCACAACCAATCTGGACCAAACTTGGCACACAGATGATAGACAGATGATGGGAGTTGTAGTTCACTCATATCCAGAGAACCATGCCTATCCCACCCACAATGTACATGGTACACAGGCCTATCTTAATCCATCTTAAAATCCATACAAAGTTGGGGGGAATTACAGCAGATGATGGGAGTTAGATTCCAACCTAACAATGGGCATTTCTAATAAACAGCATTAGAAAATGTATACCCAGGCAACACCGGGTACATAAGCTATTCATACAAATAAGAACATGTCAGCCCAGTGGGCAAAAATATATACCAAAAATGTTTTATCATTAGGCCTCCCGCCCTAGAGAAAAAGCATATAGGCAGAAACATTAATTTAGAACTGACAATACTCTTGAGAGGGGAAGAATGAGCACAAGTGCCACAGGCCAGGATACAGAAGAAGCAAAATGGAACAAAGAGCGACAGCTGCTCCACTGCCAGCTTGCCAGAAAAAGGCAAGGTATACATGGGAGTAGATTTTCTCGGCTCCGAGATTTAACATAACCTATTAAAAAGGACAACACTAAAACACCAAAAGAGGCTATGTGTCCATGTATTTCACAAACCTCAGAAACTAAATTATTTAGAGGACCTAAAACCCATTTTAGTTCTCAGTCTCAAATACCTCCTGAAACAGGTGGCATTTACCTACATGGTGACTCTGAGTCCCCCTTCATTGCAATGGTCCTACTCCATTCAGGATTGAAATGGAATGCTCCTCGGTAATATTTTATCAGTAATGTTATATCCTTTAAAGAAATAGCCCTTTTGCAAAGACCTGAAAGCATTAATCAGACAGCCCATGCAATTAAGTTCATTAATCAATCACAGATCTAATACAGAGATCATTAGAGAGACGCTTCGTGTGAAAACACGTTTAGCATTGACGGCATTACCGTTTCACAGTTGCCAGAGTGACTTCCCTCAGCTTAGGCTGATAAATCAGCTAAGATCCCTACGACCTTTGGAAGAAGTTCAAAAATTCAACTAGCTCAGAATGCAGGTGTTTGTCTATTTACAAGAAAAGGCCACAGAAAGTAATTTCCTTGCAGCTTAACCTGCTATATTTGTATCAACTTCCAGATCCAACCATAAGCCTTGGTGCTGATCTTTGAAGTCCTGGTATCTAAAAAGAATGAGACTTCACAGAAATGTTTACTCCCTTTGAGTTTTCCAGGAACTGGAATACACATACTTGTCAATTTCTAGGTAAGGATGGAAATGGGAGACTAGCAAAATTGCAAATATATATATATATATACACACAGTATATACAGTAGAGTCTCACTTATCCAACATAAATGGACCGGCAGAATGTTGGATAAGCGAATATGTTGGATAATAAGGAGGGATTAAGGAAAAGCCTATTAAACATCAAATTAGGTTATGATTTTACAAATTAAGCACCAGAACATCATGTTATACAATAAATTTGACAGAAAAAGTAGTTCAATAAGCAGTAATGCTATGTAGTAATTACTGTATTTACAAATTTAGCACCAAAATATAACGATGTATTGAAAACATTGACTACAAAAATGTGTTGGATAATCCAGAAACTTGGATAAGCGAATGTTGGATGAGACTCTACTGTATATATAGAGAGAGAGGGGGGGGGGGAGAGGGAGAGAGAAATGAAAAATATTGCATTCTATGTTACTGTAACTAATCACATCTGTCTGTGGTTTTGCCATCTATGAAGTTAGGAAAACATGAAAACCAAAACCACAAGCTTTGTAATAAACCTAATAAATAGCATTACTTGAAAAGAAATAATCTCATGCAGTCAGTCTTAGACAAGATTAGTGGCATCCTTGGATACAAAACGCAGCATGTGAAATACTGAACTCCTCAACAGTGTATTATCAAATGGAACATTGGATAGCATTTTAATTGGGGCAGGATTTAAGGTACTTCATCTAAGTTAACAAGATGCTAAGTTACATTCCTAATTAAATGAAGGCACCCCAAAACGTTCCTTTCTTGAAGATGCATCACGCATTCATTAGGCACAAAAATGCAATTTGGTTGAGCAGTCTAGGTCTACAATAGGAATAGGAATTATTCTTTTAATCAATAGACTTGAACACTTCACACCATAAAAGCCACTCCAGTCCTGTTTTTAGAAAGACAGTTTACTCATTTTAAAAAGAATATTTCATCTGTGATTTTGCTTTCCCGACACTCCTCAAAAGTTTCCAGATTTTTCAATGGAAAAAAATGAAAATGCGTCTCAATTTTCTCAAGCTTTCATATGTCTAACGTTGCTACAAAGAAAGATGGTCCCTGTGATCTTATTTAACTCGAGACACGCAACGCTGATTGAGGTTCCCTCTCACCGAAACCCCGAGCAATTAATATTTAATGCTAAGCACCCGACACTTCGACATGGTGTGGTGTTGTTCCCTTGAATGTGTAAATCAAAGCCGCCAAAGCAGTAAAAACCTTCAAATGACGCTGTAATTCACCTCTTCTTTAGAAATGGCTTCCTTCACTTCAGGCAATTAACTTACTGGAGTTTGCATTTTCTACAACTCACATGATTTAATGGTTATCAGGACATGGTGGGGTTTTATTACACGCTCAAATGGTTCTCTAAGTAAGGGAGCTGGCTGCTCAGCATACCATGGACAATGGCACTACTACTCCAGGAGCTACTCAATGGGAACAGAAATCACCCTATTGATCATTTCCTATTTGACCCACTAATAGTTTAAGTATCTGCAATGGACCAAGCCTAGGCCAGCCCTTTAGACAGGGGTCTTCCCCAGCCCTCCCTAGAAAGGAACTTTCTACAATAAAAGACATGCTCTACCATAGAGCTTTCTAAACACTGCATGTTCTCAACATCCTTTTTAGAACTGCAACATTTTGCGACACAGTAATTCAGTTTCACAAACAAACCCCTTACAAGAGATGCAAACACATCCACAAATTGTAATGAAATGTATGGGGGCACCACATTTCTCATTTATATATTTAAAACTGTATGGCTTGTAAGGGAATAACATCCTTTTCCAAGGTTTTTGTCATATGTAAATACAGTAGTCTCTCACTTATCCAAGCTAAATGGGCTGGCAGAACCTTGGATAAGCAAATATCTTGAATAATAAGGAGGGATTAAGGAGAAGCCTATTAAACATCAAATTAGGTTATGATTTTACAAATTAAGCACCAAAACATCATGTTATACAACAAATTTGACAGAAAAAGTAGTTCAATACGCAGTAATGGTATGTAGTAATTACTGTATTTACGAATTTAGCACCAAAATATCATGATATATTGGAAACATTGACTACAAAAATAGCTTGGATAATCCAGAGCCTTGGATAAGCAGAACTTGGATTCTTGTATGTGCAAGAATTCTAAAAAGTTGCATCAGTTCTAAAAGTTAATTCACAAAGTTACTAAAAGGGTTAAGTTCCTTGCTCTGAAGGTTATTCCAGTGGATAATTGAACAGTATTTTACCTCAGATCCCAAGTACAGTAAACACAAGTAATCAATGGGATTTATGTAAGTGTTGACTCATCATTTAACAATTGATTTGACAGTTAACATGAGTCAGGACTACCAAAAGGATGCAAAAGGATTGGTTTTAAGGAGCAAAGCTTTTCCCCAAAACAAAGATTTTTTTCCTGATGTACAATTCAAGCTTTCATGCAGGCGCAACCGCATTAGAATAGCCATTCAGATACTAAAAAGGAGCTGCTCAGTGTTTACTGATGCCCTTAAGACAATTCATTATGGATACAGTAAGTGACAACACTGTGTGACAGGATGCACAACTGGGACTCCTGACAAATCTAATTAATGGCACATTGGGGTCCTTTGCTTATCCTTTACATACTCTGCCAGTTTTGAGTGTCTAATGAGGAAAGCGGCTTAAACATTCCTAGAACTTCAGTAGCTGGATAACGCCGCCTGCACCCGGTCCTCCCCTTCTGCTCAGCAATGTTCAGACGCTTCCCATGTTTGAGTAAACAGAGACATTCCCATGAAGGCAACTAGAGCAGTTCTATATAACACTAGCAAGGAAAGAAGTCTGAGAAAGTGAATATGCATTCTTCACCGTCAGCTTGTGAACTATGCATTGTTTGCATTACTGTCACAATGAAAATACTGAAACATAATTTTATAATCAAAACATTCTAACATTAAACAGCTTGCCTTTTACCTGTACCCTTCATGTATACAGGAAAACCTTCTCTGCAAATTATACATGAGAAAAGTTAGGCTGAACTCTTAGAAACACCAACAGACAATTTAATCTTTTAAACTCAATATACAAAGTCACAATGGTAAGTATGGCAAGCAACTGAATTCGTAAACTGAAAGGGCTTGCTATCTGCTCTCCTGAAACAAACTATAACAGTCATCCACAGTATTAGTCCACTCAATATAAGTCACAGACACTATAATCTGCAGGATGAAATATAAAGGTGAACCTTCCCAGTTCAGAAAAATATATCAGACTATATCAGGAGGTACTCAAATAAACATGTACCATACATTCAGAAAGTCTATACAACTTGAAATTTGGAACTCACTGCAATCTATGCACACAGGCTCCCTTTCTGTAGAAATCAATATGCAACATGAGACCTTCAGGGCCAGCAGCGAAAAGCTTACTACCTCTTCAACACATTAGTTCACCTTTTGCATAATTAACCTGGAAAGACTGTTGCATACAATCCTTAAAACTGATGCAGGGTTTTCATGGGGAAAAAATCAGGAAAGCATGAAAAATACAATATTTCCAATCAAATAAATAACTAAATAAACTTTATTTGCAGGCCACCCTATCTCCCCGAGGGGACTCATGATCATGAAGGGATTCATGATCAATAGATCCTGCGTGAAGCTCAACAAACAAATGCTCTCAAGCAGACTTTCTTTAGGACGCCCCAACATATTCAAAAGGGACATTGTGTGCTTCAAACCAAATACACCCAGCACTTCATTATAAAAAGCAGACAATTGAAGCAGTATTGGAAAGAGCAATAAGAACACAAGAAGCATGTGGGCAAGGGAAGAGCCAGGATCTGAAGTGCCGTCCACATATCATTGCCACTTGTCAGTATAGAATTGTCACGACAAAGCACATCAAACATTTGTTGGTCTCTCTGACTAGTCAAAATCACCTTGGCATTCATTGTATGAGTCAGTCCTCAGACAAACACAAGACCTCTTGAAACAATTGCACCAGAAACAAAATAAGTGTTGTCCTTGCCAATAAAAACACTAAGTGAAGGAAAGCTGGCAAGCCACTTTCTTAGAGCCATTTCATCCCCAAAGTTCAAGTACAAATCCTGCACACAGTGGACACAGTTCATAGAACAAGTCTATTTTTCTCCTAGTTGGTATAGCACAAAGCTGCATACCACATTTTTAATTCAGCATCTTAGCAACAGGACTATCTGAATAAACAAAAACCCAGGAGGCTAGAACATATATTTCAATGGTTTCTTCGTATATATGGTCTACTTCACCTTGGTTCTATATCTCAGACATCCAACCAAAACTTTGGAGTTTGGTATCTCTCTCTTAAAAGAAGACTCCCAATTGAATTTATCTACTTTGTACATGGATTGCATGTCTGTATGTGCCTTCTGGTCCATTCTTGGCAATCTATGGATCTTCAGGTTATTTAAACCCACTTGGGTTAAACAAGAGCAAAAGGAACATCTGTTGCACATCCATGACAATATCAACAATCAGAGGGATATAAAAGATTAAGGGGGGACTAGCTACCACCAAGGGAAGGAAGGGAATTGATTACTATTTTTGTGGACTTTTCTCTCATTCCAAAGGCTTTGGAGCTTTTGTGCTCAATCTTATCATCGGTTTAGTTAAGGAAGTGACATGTCAGCTAAGGAATGGCACAAGTATGAAGGCAAGCGGGAGTAGAATCTTCTGTATTGCAGAACCATATGTCTGCTCAGCAGTGCATCCAATGTCTCTCCAAGCTTTCCCTGACCGTTACTAAATTACTGGGAAAGACCTCTCTCTTTCACATTAAAATCACGTGTGTGTTGCTGCCGCTTTTGCTGCTAAGGCTGTAAACTGCAAAATTAAAAAAAATGGCAGTCTCGGGGGCAAAACTCCACTTTTAAACTAAGCAACTGATAAACAAAGTAAATGCTGGAGTAACAGAACCTCAGAAACCAGAGCACACTCCTGCCTTTCTTCACAGCAGGGAATACAAACAGCAACAGGGTACCAGAGAGGAGGGGAAACTAAGCAGTGTTGCTATTTTTACTTGAATCTTGCTTGCTAAGCAAAGCCAAGCTCTGAATAAGAGCCCTGCACTAGGACTAGACTTTGAAAAAATGAAGCTAAATCACCCGGAGATTGGTCTGGAATGGCCAATTAATGTCTCCCCGCACACAATATTTCCGAGCCAATTGTGTTTGTATTATCTGGCTAGGATTAGCCTACGTCTGTACTGCTATGATAGGAATGTTAAGAGGAATAAGAGAGCATAAAAGAACCTTCAAGTATGATGTTACAGAAATGTTTTCTGTCGACCAGTAACACATATGGCATTCAATCAATTTGGGGCAATTTCAAGGATACTTTGTTTTCCAGTACTTTCTAGAAAAGAAAAAACGACTGAGTTTCTGCAAGTTTTAAAAACATACTAGAAAGAAAAAGCACACAGTCACTGGACAAATTGGACAGATCTTACACACAATCTATATTTTCTCATTTACAGAATTAACCACTCGTTCTCAGTAATGACTTTTGGGAACTCTTGGATCAAGTGGTCTTTCTAAGATACTCATGTGCGATAATCATAAATAGGGCAATCTTCTGGTCCTGCTCACCTCAAAAGGCAATACTTTTAATTGGCTAATCAAGGCAACAAGTTGGGGCAAGTTGCCTCCAGAGATCAAGCCCCATCCTCAGTAATCCAGCAGTAAATCCATGCTCCTACAATAAACTAAAAACAATTTTCCTGAATGAAACAGATAGGTGTAAGGTTGATGTCATTTGAAACTTTCCCTTGACCTTCAGGGGCTGGACCACTGAGAAATGTGTAGTCGTGTATTCCAAAATATGAAGAAACGGGTATGTAAATGTCCTGAAGGAGGGAAGACAGACCAAACACCTCCTTCAGTCAACTCTTAAAAACACAGTTTGAAATCAGAAGGAAGAAGGTCAACCAAAATTTCAACAGATACAAAAAAAAAACCTGCCCTAGAACAGGCAACAAGTCTGAAGGCTGCTCAAGGGCTGGAAAGATTTGGCCATTGACCTCACTCATAGGCCTTTGTGATATTCATCATGAACTATCAATGCCAGTAGTTTATGTCCAAGTAGTTGGGATCCTTACCTTTTGTTAATGGGCTTTTCATCTTTCTCATAGGGCCGGATGAACCATTTCCCAATCCTTACAAAGTTCTTATCCATTAGGCATCTTTGGAGGGAAAAAAGGACACACACACAAATCATAATTACTCAATAAGTGCTGGAAATACTAAGCCCGTCATCTTCACTGTGCCAAGCTTTTCTCATCCTTGTTTAGACTCTTACGCAATAATGGTAGTAATCTTGTGCCTCATTGCCCCCAAGTTACCATTTAAATGAACTGGTCCCTATCCATTTCTAGTCCGGACTGGAGGAAGTAGTCATCCTCAAGGAGATTTATTTTCAAGCTAAACATGCCCACAATTATAGCAAAATTATTAATGTTTCAGGAAAACAGATTTTGCTATTTTCCTTCATCTTGACCACATTAACAAGGCCAAAGACTCTGGGGACTTACACCCAATAGGACTATAAGAGGTCAAGAGTAGCACCTTGGTAAATGGAAACAGGACAACAGTCTGGGAAAGGGATAAAGTGAACCTAAGAAAGGTTGATTAATGATAAAAGAAATAAAACACGGAAAGGAAACTTTACATCAAGCCTGAAAAAAGAGAGACAAGAAAACAGTATATGCCTATATGGACAGACTGACCTTGGTGTCCAATCTGGATTAAACAAAATATTAACAAATCAATACTGTAGCTGATCTATGTAAACAGCAAACCGATTCAGGACACTTAGGTATTTAAATTAACATGAGAAAATACCAATTTAAATCACATTCCCTGTTTGTAATTCAGGATATTTCTTAAGCAAGTGCATACTAATTGGTCGATACATTAAAACATGTTGATTTAAATACAGCTTTTAGAGAGCACTGGAAGGTATCATTTTCTGTACCGCATTCATAGCCTCCCTGTCAATGCACTCACTTTCTCTCAGGGTGCACTTGAGAAGAATGGCTTACCATTTTAAAAGGAGAACAGGGATGGAAAAGGAGAATAAGGAAATCCAGGTACATTTCTGGGAGAGCAAGAACCAAATGACAGATGGTGATAGCTAAGACAATGGACAGCGTCTTTCTGTCTCAACTCATAATCTGACTGAATCTCAGGAAGAAAATCTATGGGTATCATTGGTAACAAAACAGAAGCAGCAAAAGTCAGTACTAGACATCTATTGATAAAGAGAGGGTACACATAATTTCAATTACAATTTGAGATGTATTTTATGCATTCCTCGTGAATATTTTAAGTTGCCTTGGAAGGCAAGCCCACACAACGGTTCTAGCACATTTTGAGTCAACAGCCAATGAAGAAATAATTAACACTGACTCATTAGGCCATTGAACTGAAGGTGTTCTGTTGCAAACAAATAATACGTCAAAAACAACGTAAAGGAGACTTGAGACATGCTCAACACAAAACACCAATGGCTGTATCACAACACAAGGGATTAACATTTCAGTCAAATACTAGAAATGCACACAGGATGGAATTAATATATTGATCTTTGTACAAAATCAGTGGAACGAAGAGCAAAACATTATAGCATGACTGTATATGCGCAATAGCAATGATTTCATACACTATGATCATGCTGTGCAGTTACACAATAGAATAATAATCATATAATATATTATTTATTTATTTATACCCCACTTTATCTCTCCCGCAGGAGACTCAAAGCGGCTTAACATAAAAGCATCAGCATACAACTTAAAATATACAAATATGCACACATTAAAACAAGATTAAATATAAGCAGTATTTAAAAATTCCCAGTTAAAAACCAATTAAAACATGTTCAAAGTTAAAAAAAACCACAGCACCCCCTGACTAGATCTTTAAAACCTTCATCTTTAAAAGCCTATCTGAATAAAAAGAGTTTTAGCCTGCCACTGGAAGGACAGCAGGGAGAGGGCCATTTTGGCTTCCCTGGGCAGGGAGTTCCAAAGTTGAGGGGCAGCCACCGAGAAGGCCCCATCTCTCGTTCCCACCAACTGATCTTGAGATGGAGGTGGGACTGAGAAAAGAGCCTCTTCTGAAGATCTCAGACCCCAGGCAGTTTCATCTAAGGGGATGCAGTCAGCCAAATAGCCTGGACCTGAATACTTAGGGTCAGAGTTATTAGAGCAACAAAACTAACAGTAGTCTAAAATGATCTTATTCTATTGTCAAAATTTAAATGATTTATTGGCTATCTGTTCAGCTCTGACTTTGACAATTCTTAGACACAATTTCAGGAGCATTTTTAGTAACGATACAAACTACAGTGGGCCCTTGGTACCTGTTGGGCTTTGGTTCCATGCATGCCCAAGTCCCATTATATACAATGGCATCGGAAAATGGCAAAATTCGGGTTTGGCTTTTAGGCTTAATTGATTAGGAATATTTTCAAGCCAACTGCATTGCACAAATAACCCCAGATAGCAAAAACAATAAGATCTGGGACTGCTCCAATGGAGAGCAGAGATCATCTGCCACATGAGGCTAAGGCAAACTGTATTTTAGTCTGGTATCATCCAGGACAGTTGAGCTCCTGGCAGATTGTACTTCATTTACTCTTAAATTGTATGAGATCAGAAACGACTGCTTTTATCCCAGGCTATTTTCCACTATCGTTTATTGTGCATGAAATCTTTGTTGTACATTGTTATTTTCGCTGTACACATACTAGATTTTGTCTACTCTCTAGTGGCACTGGTCGCAATGTAGTTATGGCTAATGGCAGGTTCCCATGTTATCTCTGCCACAAAAAAGAACAATGGATGCTGTACACTTCCCCCTCTTTTGGCATCTCTTTTATTACACCTATTATTCCCTGAAGTGGCAGTTCTACCTCTCAATCCTATCACCCTTTAAAAGCTTATAGTCTGGTGAAAGGTGCCAATTATGGGGTGGAATCATGGTTTTGTAACTTAGAAACACACAAAGGCAGGACACAGGCTTTGCTAGTATACTGCTGATGCTGGAATGTGTTTCCCAGGAGAAAGATGTGAGTGGAACATCAGTGTGTTATGGAGGACTCCTTTACACGGGAAAGCATGACTTGTCTCTTCAAAAGACAGGCTCAAATGGTATGCGTTGTGCCTTACTTTTTGTGCGCCATTTGGAAAAAATGGTGTCTTCTCCACAGTTAGCCATAGGAGTCATGCTCCTGTTGACTGTTCACATTATTATGGCTCTACCTGTTGACAACTGATTTCTACAGACAAGGCTTCACTTTTGGAGATTTTAGATTCCAGGTTTTCTTTTGCATGAAAAATGTTCAGGGACCTACCTCCAGCCCTTCTTTTGCAGCCCCTCATGGGTATCCCCATACTCCTAGCCCCTCCAAACAAATGTGAATGCATTTTTGCCACACACAAAAAAGCCAAACTACCCCCAGCAAAGTTTCCCACACAGAACTTAAATGTTAAAATGATAGCCCACAAGTAAATATGTGACTACAACATAAGTCTGTGTCATAGGGTTGTGTATGCAAAAGAAATCGATATAGAGATTGTGTCTCTACATCCGCCATATTTCTACAATGATGAAACATGGACTGACTAAACTTAGCACGCATACTTAAGCATCTTGAGATTTAGCTTTTTAAATGCATATTAAAAGGGTCTGCTGACTGCAATCAATACATATATTTCTACATGCAACACTGAGGTACTAGTTAGCAAATGTCAGGCTCTTTGGAAGTAAAAGCTTCCTTGGAAATATGCACAGGAAACCTTGAGATCCACAAATAAGGTGTGAAGACGGTTTTAAAAGAGGCAGTGGGGAAGCAGGTTATTTCAGTTGTAATCCACACGGCATTGCCCAGCTAGCTACTGAAGCCTGCCTGTGCTTGGCTCCAACTGTGTAGACGGCCGACATATTTGAAAAGGGGAATCTTCTGAATGGGGCAGAACCAGTCCTCATTTCCCATTAAGGATAATATAACCTAAAGAGAACACAGGGGAGAGACTGGTGAAGAACTGGATTTGTGCTTGGTAGGCATTTGAAAGAGGTGTTTACCTCTCTATATATACAGTAGGCTCCCCAACATGTTAACTGTTTCATTAAACTCTGTTTGTAGTCTGCAGTAATATCTTAAACCACTGGGTGCCAGGCCTTCCCTAACTAGAAACAAAGCTGGAAGCAAGCTTGGAAGATTCCTTTCTCCTCCAGAACTTCTAGGAAGTGTCATGTATTGTAATGACTTCCTCGGCAACTCTTTAAGCGACTCAAAAAGAGGGAGGTGCGGTCTAGAGGAGGAGTGATAGAATGAATGCTAGGGTAGATAGAGAGAAGATTTAAAGAAAAAGTAAAAGAGAGGGAGAGAAGATTGAGGAAAAGCACTAACCTTTTCTAGAGAGTGAAAAAAACGTCGTGAAAAAGAGTTGAGAGTGGATGACTGAAGACAGGTAAGAAGAGAGATCATTGACCCTACAATGATAACTAGTTACAGATCACTATAAAGCTTGCAACTTGCTACTTCCAAGCTCTGATACAGACTTTCCATCACTTTTTTCTTTTGCTTTGTAAAGATACACAGATCAAAGTTTGGGAAACTGTATTTAAAAAGTAACTCACTCATGTTACTAATCTAGCATTTGCAAATGTTATCCATTGTTGCTTTCCATAACAACATTGGGAAAGGTAACCCATTTGTTACTTGTTGCACTGCTCATTGCTTTTTTGCTATTTTGCTTTTAAAAATAGGATGGGCAATGGAATTACACAAATCACGAACAATATCTGCCAACTACTATGATGTCAGACAACTGTTGGTTCTGAAGCAGAGGAAGAGTGACTATTTACTTTCCAGTGTGGAGTATTTACAAGCGGGGTAGCACAATGTTTGGTTAAGATTTCATTACTCTGGGTGATCACTTAACCTCCTTTCTGAGAGGAGATTTCAACAAGAAGGGAAATCATTTACAGTCATAAAAACAGGGCATATAGAAGGGAACCTTTCTTTCCAAGGGGGTGATTCTTTCTGCAAGCTATACTGTCTATACAAGTGAAATCTTGTATCATTTGCTCTCCTGGAATGAAGCCCATTAAGCACAATGAGACTACCTTTTTCCCAGTCAGATTGGACTAGTAAAGAATGCCTAAGTGCACAAGACAATTCTTATAAATCTGATCTTTTAAGCTTGCCGATATGATCAAAGCTTGTCTTTCACTGCAGGCCTTCCAAAGCGCTAATGTTGCATTATGAGGAGAGTGGTATAGTATATTTGAGTGGTGGAAGCTGGGACACAAGAAGGGTCCATCATAGTATCCATGTTTTGGGTTTGGGAGGGCTGATCTCAGATCCAAATTACCTTGTTTATTGGACTATATCACGGGCTAGACCCCTTTTGCTGAAAACTAGATTGTTTTTATCTTTAGGAATATTTGTGTGCCTGATCTGTCCCCTTTTTTGAGCCATTTAATACAAAGATCAATATATTACTTTTCATCTTTTTGCATTTTGTGCATTTGTTCCCAAACTGTTGTCTCTTCACCTGCTTTGAGGCACAGGGATATGAGGAATCAAGCCACAGAGTTTAAGAAGTTCAAGAAGAATTCCAGGAGGTTCTTATTACTGGATTTCCAGCCCTCTTCCAGAACTTGAAGAGAAAGTTCTTATCAGCGAAGGCCTGTGAAGATCCTGGAAATAAGAAGAGCCTAATTCTATTAGCTCTGTGTTTGCTCATGCCTTTTGTGGCTCCTAGCCCATATCCCGTTTGCAAGTAGCAAAGAAATAAAGGAGTGGCCACAAGACAAGGGCATACAGCTGATCTTTCCTGACAGTGAAGATATAAACAGCAGCCCAGAATATTTCACACCACTTTCTAACATTAATTCCACAGGGATGCTTCAAACTGCCAGACCGTCCAGTTCTACCCAAGTAATACAAACACTGCTGCTTTCCCATCAGGTTTGTAAACAGCTATTTTGTGACAAGTAAAACTGCAGGCAAAAGAAAGAAACAACGGGCTTGAATGAGGGCAGGAGACTGATGGGAGGACCCCTGCAAAAAATGTAACACTATATTCACTATATAAACATTGTGCTCTTACCTTTCTAGCAGGTTATGGATTGCCTTGAAAAGAAGTGTCCTGCATTCATATGAAAGTCCATTCTCCCAAAGTCCTTCTTCCACCACTGCAAAAACAATACTATGTTAGAATATGATGGGGAGTGGAGGGAATCGTTCGTGACAATTAAAACATACTTTTGAAATAACAGGAGATGGTCTCTCATTTATATCCTCTTTGGTTATGAAATTTGACAAACTACGTGCAACAGGTTGAAGAGAGCGTTATGGAACAAAGAGATTTTCAAGCAGAGTAAGAACAAACCATAGGGACTTTTATTCGAATCAGAAGACCAGAAAGGAATGCCAAACTGCTCACAGCACATTCAACCAACTTATCAAAATACTGCTGTGTTCAATACAATGTACTACAGAAAAAGACTAGTGCTGTAACCATACAACAGTCCTTGTTCATCACAAAACCTAGCATGGGCCAGTGAATAGAGAGGTACAAAGTGAAGTTCATTTGAAGAAGATGAGTACAAGCTCCATCTTCTCAGTGGATGTCCTCTACTAACTTTCAGCCACAGCAGTAGTCAAAATGGGTCATGGAAGGAGAAGTAAAAAACACACATACACACACATAAAATTTCTTTCCTCATAACAAATTAATTACCAAATGCCCGTTCAAAGTTTAAAAATATCTTTCCTTGCCAGCAATAGGAGGGCAGGGAAGGAGGGAGCTCTACCACTTTAATACAAAACACTGTTGCTTTCTTGTCTATTTAAAATGTTAAGCATTGCTGGGAGGAAACATCTCTCTCCCGGCATCAGTACCACCTACAAGATGCTGAGGCAAAACAGAAACACATAAGGAGAGGCCAGACAGAAAACAGAAAAACAACGACATGTTGTATTAATTATACAACACAGTACTCTACGCATTTATTACAAGTAACAGAAATTACAGTTTGTTTGCATGCAGGAATATAGCAGTGGTTTAAATACCACAACATTTATAGAACAGAAAACAATTGCCAGAAGGAAGAAACTTCCCAAAGCTCTAGTGAGCGAATAAACAGACAAAAAGATGTGTGTTGCATCTGAACTGCACTGGAACACACTACTAAGAAAACCCAGGCCTTTTTAAAAAGTCAATCTCAGAAACCTGAAATACGTTTCTATTTTTTACATACGTCACTCTTCCAAACTTTTTTAAACAATAAGATAAACTTTAAAACAGCTAAAAGCAAACAATCTTGATCAGAACAGTGGCTCTAGGTCAGAGAGGGATAACTCTTCCTCCCATACTTATAGACTCTTTTGCCGTCCACGTTTCTTTCATCTTTTATAAGTCAGTTAAAAAATCAAATTTGTTGGTGAATATCTGCATTAAACATATCAGAAAGTTCATTTACTGTAGACACGTACACGATCTTTCATTTTATTTTTTATTAAAGTTATCCTTTTAGTGGGAAATGCAGAAGTTTCTATATAGCTTGGAAACTGATGTCCCAAATAGGAGGACAATCGTACATTGATCCTGGAAAAAAAGCATTAGGACCATAAAATATCTAATTAAATGCAATGCTTAAGGGATTAATTAAGTGATTGTATGTTATTATGTTGTCACTGATGCCTCTGTAAAATTATACTTTGAATTCCTTTGTGGGTAAAGGGGGTTGCCATCACCTCAGATACAGTTTTACTTGCCACTCTGCCGGCCTCACAATCCGAGAGCTGAGAGAGAAGGAGGGATTGTACTTCAGTATCAGGTCCCTGTTACTAAAATGCACTTTAAAAGACAAAAAATGTAACCGCTTGGCCAGTCTGTAATCTCCAACAAGTGCAGAAAAAGAACCTTTTCTTCTTTTTAAGGGTGTGCACGAATACGCCTACATTGTTGCTGATTTTCTGAGTGGTCAAATGCAGGAAATTTTTTTCATCCTCCAATACAAGCTTGTTTGATCAATGGTACCGTTAAAGTTGTCAGCGCAGTATCTGACAACCCCTGTCCCTAAGAAAAGAGTTTTACACCCAAGATCCGAGCAGCTGTCCATCACCGCTTTTCCAGCAATAGCAAGAAACCCTGAGCAGCTGTACAGGCTGAAAGGCAGCTGCCTCATTAGCATTCCTCCACCAACAAAACCCACATCCAGCAGCTCGAGACTCGCCACAATCATCTTAAAGAGCATTTTACAGGAGACTTAGCTCTCTCACGGAGGGCACTCGGCAGAGGGATCGAGAGAACACAGAAACACAATTCATTAGACATGCTTCAAGTGAAACCAGCCAAGCTCCTTCTTGCAGCCTTTCGTTTTCCCATCGAGTGCTGAAAGTAACAGACATTCTCACAAGCAAATTCATACTACATTCATCTTTAATTAAGAAGATAACTAAACTAGAAAGGCAGCCAATATCCCCTTTTCAATATATATTCAAACAAGGCTTTTTAACGTGTTGATGACCCACGTGCACAACCATCCCTGAAACCAAACACAATAAAATGCTACTTAATCGGTCTGTTGTGAAGCTTCTGCTGAAGGCTCTCTCCGACTTCATTTATCTTTCACCTGCTATCCGTTTGATCTATCCCAGTATTTTTCATGTCTAGCAGTAATTGGCTTCCTTCGAAATGTTGTTTGTGCAACTCTTCAAAACAATGCCTCATGTTTGCTTTTTCCGCACGTTGTCGGCATTGCAGTTGTCCTGTACCTAGATTTCTATGTAGTTGCTCCCCTGGCTTTTCTCTATACAAAATCATTTTGTGACATCTTCAATGCATTTTTATGGGCAGTCATCTCAAAATCGACTTTCAGTTCCAATATGGCAGGTGGATGGAAACATTTATTCATGTTGTCGTCATTCTTGCGGCACTTTGTATGAACTGTTGGTGATGGGAACACAGAACAGACAACATGCATGCTGAATGCATCCATGATTCCTATCTGTATGATCTCTGGGGGGAGGACGGGAGGACACCGAGCTTTTTATTACAAGCAACAAGTCTCCGTTCCCAAGGGGCAATATCTAGATACAATTAGGGCAGGACAGTTTCTATTGTACTCCTGATTTATCCCAATTTCTTCCAGTGGCTGATTGACCTAAGGTCAGCCCATGGGTTTCATGGCTGAGTAGCAATTTGAACCGGTATCTCCTCTCTCCTAGTCTGTCACACATGGCACTACATCACACTTTATTCTCTTTTATTGTCCTCTTTTTAGTCTTAAGGGACCACATTATTTCACATAATATAAATATAGCTGGTAGATTTAATCAATCCACCCAAGTCTGAATTGGTGGTTGTTCACAGCTTTATATTAATGATAATTATTTTCTCTCTCCTTGTAAATAATAACAAGCAGGACCAATGCAAACGACTATACCTAAAGTATCCTATGCTTACACATACGTGCACAGACCAAAATAACAACACCAGTGTATGGCAAGCGCTTTGGCAGCCGATCAGATTGTGCAAAACAGTGCTGTCTCTCGAATGAAGGACACACCGCCAGCAGAAGGAACTTCACACGCTGTTCTTTAAAGCCAATTTGTCTTTTGTGAAAAACAGCACATCTAAAGTACGTTTCCACACAGTGCTATTATCAGGCCCAGAAAGGAAGTTTCAAGGTTCGTTTCTCAAGACTATTTGAAGAGGTTGTGCTGGAAACGACAAATGCCCATCTCATACAATAAGGGGAGGGAAACCGTTCAGAAGCAGACTCACTTCCAAGACAGCCACTGTACCGAAGGAAAAAAGGAAGGGTAACCAAGATCAGCTAAAGACATACAACTCTTCAGCTAAAATAAAGAAAAAAATCAAACTCTGTGTTCAGTAACCAAAGACCCTATTCATTTCCATAGACAGGTCTCTGCACATCTTTATCGGTCTACATAAACCAGACCAAAGTTAAGATCCCGTCTTTCACAACCTGAAACCACCTCCCTAGCAGTGTCTTTCAAAAAAGCCAACCAAAATACCAGATCACAAATAGCAGAATGTGTGCAGTGTACTAGTAAAGTCAGAGGTGAGCAAAATAACTCTCAGTAAACCAGGACCTGTGAGCTTTATCCCTTGAATGCACTAGAAGAGGTTCCGTATCAACACCTTTCAGTCTCTGAAATAATACTCAGAATCAGTATAATGACAGGTGGAACTGACATCCAGTAAAATACAAAGTAAAATCGCTACATAATCAAAGAAATCTGAGAGAGTCAATAGAAGGAAACAAGTGGTTTCTTTGACAGAGAGTACCTGAACACACATAGATTTATGCTACCAGCATTTTGCACATGCTCTTTCTCTGTACAGGGACAGAAAAGGCTACAACGCAAAATTGGCAGACTTCCCTTAGAAGAGGACAGCTGAGACCATCAAATCCTCACAGACTGTCAGTCTGTTTGGAAGGGTATGGGCAACACCTACAGAAATCATGGACACCACCAAAAAGATTCAGCACGGAGGAGCTTCAATGCCACTGCTCATAACCAGTTAAAGCAGAAAAAGGTAAAAGCAAATGAAGATAAAAATCCCACAAGTAGAATCCTGTGAGATATTTATAGATTCTTGGATTTGGGTTACCTAGATGTAGAAAAGAAGCACTGCTATACCACCAAGTAGAGTTCGAAATTTTTCCATCATCGGAGAGGCATTTTTGCTCTCCTCCAGTCTTGAAGTGGTGCACCACACACATCCCAAATGCTGACCAGTCATGTCTACTTTTTAGAAAAGACTCTTTATATGTCTAAAAAGGTAGGGAAAGTATGTTCAAATAATGAATTGGGCCCTAGAGTCTTCTAAGGTTTGATCTGTCATTGGGGACACATCAGAGTGTCACAAGAGGTCACACTAAGAGTCCCTGGAACCTATTATGTTCATTTCTGCATTTCATGTTGAACTGGAAAGCAGCCAGCATGCCATATGTACTCGGATTAATCATGTCTGCTTGCAGGACGAGTGCTTAAAGGATGTTCAGACAATTGTGATGTGCAAGGTTGGATACACATAATCTAAAGCAGTCACCAGCATGTAACCATAACATTTTGTCCATAGACAAAGGTGGCAAGGTCTTCATTTTGATTGCATAAGAAATTCATCACATATAAATAGCGGTCCAGATTTAAACTATGTAGGAGAATTTCACATGGTAGATTTCACACTCCAGTATAGACGCTCAATGCAGAATGTGTATGCAATGCAATCAAACGAAAGGGATGTGCACATAAAGCTCATTGCATGCCACTTTAAAAGACTCAAAAGAAGCAGTTATTGTCCTCCTGTTTCTGCTTCCAACTATCTGAAAAATCCATAAAGTTCTATAATTGCTTGCCTCTGTACTTAAATGTCCATAAATCCTAAAACGAGAATCCTAAAAGATTTATTCCAAGCCATCCTGCCACCTCTCTTTATGGATATAATGACACCAAGTGTGGCACTGATAAAAATTATTACCTTAGACCTCTGAGGTTAATACAAACAGACAGTACAAATGTTTTTCTGGATTAACGTATCCTGGTGAAAACAGGTCTAGTACAATTGACTGTCTGATTAAGCTGGCATTGGAAGTCTTTCTTATAATGCTATTAATGCCAATTGTGTAGTAACTGTCATTGAGTGTGAAGAACAACATTTGCTCTCTTTTCCCAAATATAAAGTACTTCTCCTAAGCATCTATAAAACAGAGACCTTAACAATCAAGCAGAAAGCTTTATCTGCAACAAAGGCTTAATGGGAATTCGAACTGACACTGCCATCCCTGCCATCCCAGTGTAGCCCTAAGCTGAGATCTGTGTTCTGGATGACCATGCAGCCCATGCCATTGCACATTAGCTTCAGAGAACTCAGTCAGCAAGCATCTCAGCCTTTTGCATTTCCCTGAGGCTAACGCTTGCTTTGGTCTATAGTCAAACCAATTCTCTTGGGCAGACACACCTACATTTTGCTAGCCAAGTGGACTGTGGGACCCCTGAGATCATTTCTCATTTACAAAACACGGATGTCCAGACCAAACTTAGTTAGTGAGCATGGTTAAAGAAAAAAGGAAACTAGAATTAACTTTTGGAAGGCATTCCCATATGCATTCTATCAACTACATTCAGCTTTCTAGTCCATGAGCCTTGCTTCTAACACCGCACAGAACATGGTTTGCCCTAGCCACAGTTAATACCACAAGCTATGCTTCTGAGATTTCCAAAAGGATCCTGATTCACAGCTGCCATGTCCATCACTTTCCTTTGCCTGTGCGTGGCATTTTCATTTCCATACTGATGTAGAGCAACGCCTCTCTTGTTTGTCAGTTGAAGCATCACATCACCAAACAACAGGCAGCACAGACCACAAAATAATCATTAATTGGTATCTACTGAGACACTGGAGTTCAAGGTTAATAAAATTCATTTCACTTGACCTTTTTCATACTTTCTCAGCACTTCATATACGACTAAGGAAATATGCTGATCATTAATAGCTCCCGGCAGCCTGGCTAAGCTGGTAAGAGGGCAGAGTGCTGAATGCCTCTGGATTGTCACACTCCCAGTGTCATGAGCGATGCCTAGAAGCCATCGGGTATGCATTCTCTTATGTTAAAGAGCAACATCTCCCAATTCTTCCCTTGCACTACAGGGATAACTCAAGTGGATGAGAGACAATATCCTATTCTATTCTAACTAAAAAAAAATCTAACACAGGGGTCCCCAAAATAAGGCCCACGGGCAGATGCGACTCTCCAAGACATTTACCTGGGCCCCACCTTAAACTTTAGTCTCAGGTTCGCCCTAACTCTGAAACAACTTGAAAGCACACAACAACAACAATCCTAATTAACTTGACTTTCTCATCAGCCAAAAGCAGGTCCACACTTCCCGTTGAAAAACTGATAAGGTTATGTTGGTTAAGATTGTTCTCCGTTTTACATATTGTATTGTTCTTTCATGCTTTCGGCACCAAAAATAAGATACTGTATATACTCGAGTATAAGCCGACCTGAATATAAGCCGAGGCACCTAATTTTACTACAAAAACTGGGAAAACTTATTGACTCGAGTTTAAGACGAGGGTGGGAAATGCAGCAGTATGGGTCAAATTCAAAAATAAAAATAAATATTAATAAAATTGCATTATTTGAGGCATAAGTAGGTTAAATGTTTTTGAATATTTATATAAAACTGTAATTGAAGATAATAATAAGACTTTAATAAGATAAGACTGTCCAACTCTGACAGTATACCTATATACTCAAGTATAAGCTGACCTGAATAGAAGCCGGCCAGGACCCTCACTCGAGTATAAGCCGAGGGGAGCTTTTTCAGCCCTAAAAGAGGGCTGAAAAACTAGGCTTATACTCGAGTATATACAATATGTGCAATGTGCATAGGAAATTTTTTGTGTGTTTTTTCGAATTATAGTCTGTCTGAGGGACCGTGAACTGACCCTCAGTTTCAAAAGTTTGAGGACCCCTGTTCTAACGTAAGACGAACTTTAAGCATGTAATCTAGCAATTATGGGTGAAATGCACAACAGAAAAGGTAGGGGAAAGCATCTTTCACAACAAATTGCCATTTTACACAGTCTTGTTTAAGTAAATGGAATATTAATTCCAAGTATGTGCACTGAGGGCCAAACTTTAGCCAACTGATCCCTAAATAGAAAAAAAATAGAAATGTCAAGCTTCTTGACACCACTTTAACACAGAGAAATAAAAAAAAGCAGACAATTCAGCTGTCTGGCCAATTAACCGCAAAAGATTAACGTCACCACGCTACTACAAAGAGAGTGGGCTCATACAGTATGCAACCCTCCAGGAAAATAAACCTAAGCATACTTCCTTCAATACTATCCTCCGAGAATTCAAAAATTCACAGGACTATGCTGCCAGAACCTTGCCTGAAATGCCAAGCCATGCAAAGGTATATTGACCTTAGAGATGTATTATACAAACACAAATATACATGCGCCTTCCTCAGTGCATGTTCCTAACTAAGAGGTTTTTAAAATGCTTTCACAATTTATGAAATTGAAATCAAGCAAAACTTGTGTTCAGAAAAAGCGACCCCAAAGTTACCAGCATGTTTTAAGCAGATTCAATTTAGATAGTGTGTGTGGTAGGGCACTTTGATTCGCATACAAGTATGATTGCTACACAGTACTTTCACATTCAACGCAAGCACTCCCTGGAATAACAGTCATTATTTAAATCTAGTTGCCTATTCAGAGAAACTACCATCGCTAAAGTGGAACGGCAACTTGATTAGCACTGAAATGGAGAGATAAAGGTCTGGGAAATATGCACTTTCTACTTTTAACGTTGTGAATTTTGGTCGTAATGTTAACGCTTTTTTTTTTTTAAAAAACTCTGTTTTTGATGTTTTACAGTTTTACACTCTTGGTTTGTGGCCATAATAATAAAATTCATTCATTCATTCATGGCCTGGGCATGAAACAGAAAAATGCTCAGGAGGGAATAGGGAAGTTTTTGTCTTTTTTTACACCACTGAGGACAGGTTTTCAATTTTTTTCAGTAGAAAAAAATCAGAAGCTTTGAAGAAAATAGAAAAAGCATTTTCTTTGGATGATTTCTAAGACAAGATTTTACTTACTCAAAATGTCAGGAACTGCACAGAACTGTGTAAGACAGTATAGAGAATTAGAGGACAAAAATTTGTACAGTAGAGTCTCACTTATCCAACACTCGCTTATCCAACGTTCTGGATTATCCAACGCATTTTTGTAGTCAATGTTTTCAATATATCATGATATTTTGGTGCTAAATTCGTAAATACTGTAATTACAACATAACCTTACTGCGTATTGAACTACTTTTTCTATCAAATGTGTTGTCTAACATGATGTTTTGGTGCTTAATTTGTAAAATCATAACCTAATTTGATGCTTAATAGGCTTTTCCTTAATCTCTCCTTATTATCCAACATATTCGCTTATCCAATGTTCTGCCGGCCCGTTTACGTTGGATAAGTGAGACTCTACTGTATATGTAATATTCAAACCCGAGATATATTTCTGCACCTAGTGGACGCTGACTTCTCTGTGAGAACATGCAGGGAAAGGAGGACTCTATTGTTTATGATACAGTCATGGAAAGTCTAGTATTTTTCATGTTGAACTTTAGAAGGTTGGACTGGATGACCTTTGTGGTCTCTTCCAACTCCATAATCAATATACTGGAAACATAATTATTAAAGACTGTGACTGAATGAGACTGTTTCTATGCAAATAATACACCTTTTTCCAAGATGTTTTGCAGACTGCATTTAAAGTATTATTATTTTCAAAATGTTTTCCCTTCACTAGTCTTGGGAAAACGTAAAATAGTTTTCATCTATACTTTTAGAAAATTTTAGAACCCTTCTCTTAAACTTATCACATGTGATCCCCAAGATTAGCCTCTTATTCATAATGAAATGTAGATTACATTCATAAAAACCTGAGAAAAGGCAATTTCAACACAAAGGGAAAGGGAAAGTCAAGCTTAAAAGACTTTTAAAAGCTTACCTACTCTCCTCCCAAAGTCTTTTATTAGTATCAGAGTCATTCTTTTGTCTGTCATGTGGGCCAGTTTGTTTAAAACCTTTCTTTCCTGTGCACTAGCAAACACATCTTTATTTAATGGCATGTGCCCAGAGGGATGGTATATTTTTGCAGCAAGCATTCAGGGAACTTTTACTCTCTAGATGTAAATCGTGTTTGAAATATCTAGGTTAAAACAAATCTGGATTGATAAAGGACTTCAAAACAAGGCGTCAGCTCACTTTTATGAGACGCAATAGGATTTAATCAAGACCGTAATTTATGCTCTTTGAGCTGCCCTCGTCAGTTTATAGTCAGGTGTGAATGCAAACATTTGAAAATGCGCTTTCCTCTGTTAGCTCTGTCAGCAGCCAGTAGGTGTATCTGCTGTTTATTAATTAATTTTTATTTAAAGCAATTTATAGAATGGACCGTCATAGCACTGAAAGGAAACAAGTTGTGTGGCTTTCATTTAAAGGAGCCAAAGTGGGTTTCAGCATTGCTCTATGACTCTGGAGGCCAGGTCTGAATCCTGCTCTGTCACAGGAACCACATGGAAGCTCTCTAGGTAAGCCACACTCTCTCAGCCACGGAGCAAGGCAATGGCATCAGTGTCCTCTCAACAAACCCCGTGATCCGGTTGCCTTTGTAAGTAAGTTGGAAATGACTCAAAGGCACACAACAAACAAATGCACACTCATATTTTTAAAGAACACACAATCATGTCAATGCATTTTGATACCAATTTGAACAACTAAAACTAATTCATACAACTTAAGCCAATTCTCATTTATATAATTTAGAAACCATACATAATTATGAAGTTTGTATCCACAGACCTGTCCCCTTTTTCATAGCAATTACCTGGCTAATTCCAATGTTTGTTCCTTGAAAAAAAGGGTGGGTGGGTAAATCCATGTTTGCATTGCTTGAACACATTTCAGCTGCCAATAAGAATGTGTTTAAGTGGTGTGTTATGCCAATTCACCTTTCACATTTATTACTGTCTTCAATACATATCCAGAGCTGCCTGGCAACTGGGGAATTCCTGCTCACAAACAGCATCCGAGCCATGGACAGTTCAGGAAGTACAAACTGGAGTCAGTTGAACCTTGAACGCAACACAAATTCCTCATTCTTCCCAGCTCATATTTAAACTACCTCAGTGTCATGAAACTAGAGAAAGCTATAGTGATTGACAGCAAGGCACTCCAGCTTCAATAGCCTGCTATAATGATTTTTTATTGCTCTAAGGGTCATTGAGATGCACTAAAAATCAGTTCTGGAAGTTTGCAGGGCCAGGGCTTCATTTGGATGTTACTGGGATAGTTCTGATCTTACCTGATGGGAATATTAAGGCAGTGTTGAATAGGAGAACATAAAGTGAAGCTGAACTCTTTTTCTAACAGAAAATAAATCTCTTTTTGATCCAGGGAAGTGCCTTTTCAGCATGGAAAATGAGTTTTAGAGAAGCAGAACAATTATGTTCAGTGCTCATTCCTCGAGTTCCCTTTTTCTTCCATTTGTAAGATTTGCAGTATTTCACACGCGGGAAGGATTTGTGCTAAAAGGTTTAGAAGAGCACATCTTCACATAAACATATTGCTCAGACTATAAGAAAGATAAGGGCTACAAGGAATGAATTTTGTTTCCATAGATAAGTCATGGCTGGAAATGTGACACCTTCCATTACAGGAGTCAAGAATGAATGCAGAGCTAATTCCTTGCACGAGAATAGCTGCAGCAGAAAGGAAACTCAAATTCAAAGGTAATGTTTTAAAAATAAATAAATATTATATAGCATCCTGTAGCAGTTGATCTCTCAATCAAATGCAAGACGTTATTCTTCATATATATGTTTATTGCATTTGGACATCCCGTTTATCTTATGGTACAGACCACAACATTCCTCCTGATGCATATTAATCTTGTAGCCATGGTGACTAGAAGACACCATGGTTGCTTGTACTATACAGTGTGTAGAGTTGGTGTGTGTAGTTATACATACAGTGTTCCATCGCTACTTCGCAGTTCGCTTTTTGCACCCTCGCTATTTCACGGGTTTTCAATAAATATTAATGTATACCATTTATTGCTGTATTTTCGCTGTTTTGCAAGTTTTTTGAAGTGTGCAAAGGGTTTTGGAAGGGGGGAAAGGGAGAACTGTATATTGTAACTGCTAAAATAAAGTACAGACTGCATTGTAGGTTTGCTCTCCTCCACACATAGAATAAATATAGAGTCCCTGCTTCACAGATTTTCACTTATCGCGGGTGGTCCTGGAACATAACCCCCGCGATAAATGAGGGAACACTGTAAATGAAACTTTTTCTGTGTCAATAAAAAATTAAAAAGAAAGGATGGGTGAATGGCAGAAATGTCTACTGTTTTGGAGTATGACAAGTTACTGCACCACTGAGAGCAATTCCTAGACTTGCAACATCATTGGTTTTGTCAGTGTGCATTCATAACTTTAGAAAAAACATCACACACACGAGAGTTCACATTAGGCCAGCAAAAGAAAATGAAAATGCTCAGATTCTTTTTGTGACTCCAGCCAGTACACAGAAGACTTGAAAATGCTAGATCAAAATTGGTGTCTGTTACTGGCCCAACGGTTCCACTTAATCTGATGCCAAGTGAACTGGTAAAGTATCAGATTTGCCAGTTTTTCCCAAAGAAAGAGCAACGAGCTACTAACGGATCTTAATAATCTACAGGGCTTGAAGAGAAGTACTTTAGAAAAGCTTTTCTTCTTGACAGAAATCAATGAAATGCCTCTTGAACACAGCAAGAAGAGTGTCTGCTCTGTTTACAATGCAAGCCTCTGCAGAGGAACAGAGTGCCAACAAAAGGGTCACATTTCTCAACCATTCACAGGCTCCTTTTGAGTTTCTCGGGCTTGCAATAATCCGAGAAACACCACTGCTTCCAATTTAAAGGCCCTTTTACACAAACTGTTAAGCATATTAGAAAGCCACAAAAAGCTATTCCAACCTACTACTGCCGCTATTATTCATGTGGATTGGTTCAAATCAATGTATTTCTATGGACATGCTTAATCTTGGCCATTTGCAGAGCTTCTGGAAAGCAAAACGGAGAAAAATTCAACAGCAACTCCATGAAAGTCAGAGAACGTGCTTAAAAGTATATGGGAGCAGGGAAGTCACCTATGGGGCACTGAGAGAGGAAAGAAGGATCTGTTTGGCAACTGAAAAAGCAGGAGTGAAGATGAGCTTCTCAACAGACCTTGTCTCCTCATATGGTTCACAACTGAACCAGAAGCCACGTAGCAAATCAGATTTGCCACCTACACACTGCCGCTGACCTAGAATACAGAGACGTCAGGGAACTCTTTGGACGCAACAACCAAATGGGTCACATAAGTGTCAGGACCGTCTTTTGAAAAAACAGTCAATGTGAATTTGGTTGAGAACTGTCAGCGATAGCTACTCAATCTTATTTCTTACATCTATAAATCCAGTAACATGTTTATCACAGAAATAGCACCAAAAGTTCTTCCAAAATCTAGATAATTTTGTTCTTGACAATAAAACATGATCAAAACAAAAAAGGTTAGCCAATTTCAATTCAATTTTACATTTTTCTCAGTGAAAGGGAAATTCCAGGCTGGTGCTATCTGAATGCATGGAAAATGAAATTTGAAAACACCTTCAGAATTCTCACAAAGGTGCACACGACATTTTGGGAAAGGACAGAGGGGGGCTGAAATGGTTGGCACCTAGACCAACACAAAATGTGTGTGTTTCAGGAATAGAACATCCTTCTGGGAGTCGATTAAACATTTAAAGGAGTCCCGATAACCTTGAAAACCCATACTGAATCGTCTCTTTTCATTTGCTACCCATATTTAGTTGAAAATCAATTTCAGCAGTATGAAACATCAAGTAAAAATGCCCTGCAGTTTCTTGAAATCAATCATGTCCCTTCAGGATAACATCTCAATAATTTAAAAGTGTAATTTTATAACATTTTTCTTACTCCAAGATCTCTTGTACACACACACGCATACAAATGTATATTAATCCATGGCATTACTGAAAACACGTGGGCTGTAACATCAGGCGTTTCTTTAACTCTCCCCACATTGTGGGTTTGAACAAAGAAAACAAGAGAGTCTCACTGACTTCATTTGTGTGTCTATTTGGCAATTATTTCCGTAAAAGAAAGAACACATAAATAAAGTAGCCATTTACATACAAGAACCAAATTTTGAAATGTAGGTGAAATTTCTACAGCATTGCTTTTCCAGATGTCAGTTCATATCACATTTGTTATTCTAGCTCTGGCACAAGAGGGGCTTAAAAATGGAGGTTAATCCGATCCTAGGAGGCAACTGAGAGAATGTAATTTAAATGGTGGGGATGAGTTTGCTCCTTCTTTGACTGTATGTAAATTGACACATCATAAGGGATCCAACTATTGGCTTGTAAAACACTACAAGAACACCATCTAAAACTATGCTAGAAGTAGCTATTATAAAGCGACATTAATCAAAACCCAAGTTCTGGAAGAAGAATGAGTAATTGAATCAAATTACAATCGAACTAGAGTCTCGTAACACCTCTAAGCAAAGGAGATTCCAACAAATGCTTCTCTGACTGACACTGGTACATACAGCCTTGACGGTTTTCTACAATAAAATATAAATAAGGCAGTAACTGATTCAGTTTCATAATTAACCATCACAGATAAATAAAGACAGAAGAAAGTAGTTGTGTCCTTCCCATCCAATTCTAACAGTTTATCTTTGTTATGGGTCTAAAGAGAGATATCAAATTTTCATGTCCATGGTCCATCATGTGGCAAAATGCAGCACACATGCACAGGTACACACACACAAAAACAAGTAACAAGAGGAAAGAGAAAGTAGCTCTGCTGTGTTTCATTACTTCAAGTATAATGTGTTAAGAGTGGGACCTTAGAGTGAACAAAAAATGTATATTTTAATGTATTTAATTTTATGTTACAAAATAATGGGGTATACAGGGGGGACTAGCCATCTTCTGTCACTGTTTCAGTACACACTTTGAGCAGATGTGAGACAAACTCTCAAACACACATAAGCGATACAATACTAATCTATGTAATACATGAACTGTATAATTTTCCCGGTTAACATTATTATGTCACTTGCTGAGCAGCTTTGCATCCTTACAACCCCATGCACAACTTTGGCTGTTCAAGTTGTTTGCTGCATCAACAACTGCACATGTATTACAAACACACACAACAGCAAGCCACTACAGCTGTTATGTAGCTGATTCATGGTCACATAGTTTCCTACAGGTAGATTCAGTAACCTAAACTAGTCATGTTTCCTGGATGTTATGATTACAATATTATATAGACTTCACTGAACAAAAAGCCCACCACTTGCTATTTTTCAGCTTTCCAGCTTTCTTATTGAGCTTTTAATAATTCCTCAGGATCAGAAGAAAGTGTTCTGATTCTATGAACTTCGGGAGGGAGACTGCTTCTTTGCTGACTCAGCTGCATCATAGAGGATATCCCAAATCTGAGACTGACTCCGCTGCAATGAGAACATATGAGATCTCTCCTAGACCAAGAGGAAAGCAGCAGGCAACAAAGGTAGTTTACAGCTTTTAATCTTCGATACTGAGTCCAATATCACATTTTCTAGTGACTGTTTGATGTTTCAAGTAATGGGGAAAAACAGTGTTCTATTTATACCTCAATATAATGTCTTCTAGAGAGGAATGGAATAATTATATAGTTCAATAACTCACCTATTGATCTTATTTACTTGCAAAATTTGGACCTAGCTCAGTCTTAACACTCCAATTCCAAATGTATTTAATAATTCTCCCAATACCGTTCAATTGTCAACTAAGAAGTTTTAAGTTAAAACACTGAAATAATTTCCTCTATTTGTTGCCAAATTGGACACGGGTTTGTTACTGCTGTCTTCTGAAGTTTGTAATTAGATACCTGAGTCCATAATTAGAAATGTCACTATCTAATTTCAAAAATTAGAAATTAGAAAATTACTTAGAAAATTACTAAGCAAAGGATACACTATTATCCATTTCTCACGTGTCTTCTAAATAAATGAATAAACCTGACTAAAGGACTTACTTTGGTTCCAAAAACAAACAAGTCTAAATCTAAATAAACCTAAATCTAATACAGAGCTTTCCAAACTGTGTGTCATGACACATTCGTGTGTTGGCTGCAATGTGTGGGTGTGCTACACGAACATAATTTATTATTTTATTTATTTCCATCATTTCTATCCTGCCCTTCTCACCTGAAGGGACTCAGGGCGGCTTATAAAACTAGCAGAATTCGATGCCAATAGACAACAAGACAAGAGACTAAAACATAAGCAGTTAAAACTTAAATAAATTAGCAATATGCAATATACAGATTTAAAAACAATAATGAAAAACATCTGAGTCTATGTGAAATAAGGAAAAAATCATTTTTCCTAAAAATATAAATGAAAGGTTTTCTTGAGATAAGTTGTGTTCCCATAAATTTTGTTATTAAAATTTATGTATGTGTTTGTATCTCTTATAAAAGGTTGGTTTAACCCTCGGATTACTAGTGAAACCGAATGACTGTGTCGCAAAATGATGCATGTCTCAAAAGTGTGTCACCAACATGAAATGTTCGGAAAGCTCTAATCTAATAAATCTAAGTGTAGCTCCAAAGAGGACCCTGTGTGAATGGGAACTAGATTTGGGAAGGGCAAATATACCCCAAAGCAATGAATGCTAGGTATCAGAAAGGGCGCACCAAACCCCAACAGGACTGTATTTGATTTATCTTCAGTTAAACTGAAATCCAATGAATAAAATGTTATTTCACCAGCCAAGCGAACTTAAATAAAGCTACTTCCCTATTTTCCACTCATGGCTAATAGCACCTTGGGATGAGGGCATGCACTTATATTAAGGGAAAGCACTGGGGGGGGGGGGGGGGGGTGAACTGCACACACAGAGACATATTTCTACAGCATTGCAACCCTAATTCAGCTCTCATCTCCATTACCAACAGCTGTTCCTTGAAAACTGCACACAGAATTTTTATTACTGGGTGGTATGTAGTTATTGTAAATATGCAAAATAAAAAAGACATGATTTTAGCCTAAAAGAAGGGGTAAACTTAGTCAAAGACCTTCTACAACACTTATACATTGGTTCTCACTTGAAGTAAAGAACAGTGATAAGTAAGGAAGCAACATATAAGAACTTTAGAGAACAGCTGGCAACTGCTGGAGAATGGAGATCCAGGATACATTCCAAATCATAGTGTTATGAACCAGGCCCGTTCGCAGAGCGTTGGTCATTTGACAAGCACAGCGGAGCCTCCTCCACTTCCCTCAATCTTGCATCAGGACACAGACATGTAAAGTATGCTGTAGCCATTGCCCTTAAACAGTGCTCATCTATTTATAAAGTAGGCTGTAAATATGTACATTTTTAAAGGCCTTACAAAGTATTAGCAGAAAAAGTCTTCCTTTTGTCCCTAGTAGAGGCGTTGGACTGCTACAGTGGAAATGGGACAAGAGATAGATAGGTTTTGGACAAAGACAACAGCTCAAGGACTTCTCAACCTTGCACCCTGAAGATCTCCGGTTCAATCCCCAGCAACTCCAGTTTAAAAGATGGAACAAGGAAAAACTCTATACCTATGTACAGCTCCCAGTCAGAACAGATTATGTTTCAGACTTAAGTGGATAAATACACTGACAGTATAAATCCAAAAGCCACAGTAAGGTACAGCTTTTATTAAGATAAAAAGCACTTTACAAAGGAAGTAGGCACCTTTGTTTATGAATGTTTAATTGTTACAGTAACCAATTATAAGCATGCTTGATCAGGAAATATATTAATTGGAGGGTCAGAAATGTGGTACAAATCAGCACTTTCTCTCTGTGATTTAAATTGCTTTGATTAAAATTAATCCATCTCGATCAACCTGGAGGGCAGCTGCAAGAGGGCACCATAATCAGGACAAAGAAACTAGCTTCACACGCAAAGATAAATATTGTCTACAGTCAACAAACTTTTTAAAAATGACATTAAAAACACCCTGGTGGATATTTTATAAGTTAGTGCACCTTAACATGTGGCAATAAACCCCAAATTTCTTTGAAATTCCTTTGTACATTCCCAGTTTTCATTTTTCTGAGGAAGGAAGCTAAATATGCATGTTTAGGAAACTACCGGAACTTTGTGATAGATGAAAAATAAATAAGACATCCAGGAAATGACCAGGAAGCTGCACCAAGACTTTTTGCCAGGATGGAGTAATCCTGCTTATTCTGCATCAAAAACATCAAGCAGATGTTGAAGGACTGCAAGGAAGGCAGGATATCATTGATCTGCAAAAGGTAAGTCTTGCGTTTAATACGTTCAAACTTTAGCGTACTGACAACAGTAAAGCTACATTAGTCGGAGCTAAACAGCCTCTAGACTTCCAGCCCTTTGAGGTGTAAAGCAATAACTGAGAGTATCTTTTGGCATATGCTATGTACATATCCTTTATCACTGAAATGCAGCCTGCTCTAAGATTTCTGGGATTAAGGCACAGGCCTTCTAAGTGAAAGAGAGTTCAAACTCGAGTTCAAACTCGACATAAAAATGAGACAGTTACTATTTCCGGTTTGGTAAGACTGTTCAAATGCATAAAATAAAACAAATTGCTGCCACCTACATACTGTTTATTGATTTATTATCAACTAGAGTCCTGTCACAGTTCAAAGCAGAAAATGTGGATACAGAAAGTGGATTATATGGCAGTGTAGATGGGGCCAATGATTCAGGGGGTCAACTTCCTGCTTGGCTATGAAGAGCTATTGGATGAGCTTGGGCAAGTCACACTCTCTCAGCCTCAGAGAAAGGCAAAGGCTTCCCCCCCCCGAACAAATTTTCCCATGAAAATGCCATAATAGGATAGCCATATGTCTGACCCAACTTGAAGACACACAACAACAGCAAAGATACTAACAAACATTCAAATCAAATGTATTTTACTGTGTTTGTATTGTCACCCAGCATGTCTGTAAAATATTACATGGAATTAACATGCCACAATTGTGTAGTTCAAGTAAATGCGATCAAATCCTAAATGATTTAGGATACTGGAAGAGTTTAGTTATTTAATGCTTCCCATAATCCCATATCACTGCAACACACAATGAATTCTACTTGAGCAGCTACATTTCAAGATGTGGCCCAGGGAAACTGCCTTCAGAATGATCTTCTCTCTTCCCTTTCCACAAATGTTCCCACTACCCATTTATTTTGAGAAGATTTTTCTTTTCTAAGAGACATGCTTAGTAGCAAAGTTCATGTTATCTTACACATAAATCTCAACCAACAGGTGCTGTAATTGTTTCTTTCAGAAGCATCTGAAGTGCAGAAGTACAAACGCAACGACAGATTCACCGCCACAGATGTTATATGTTTTTTCAAGCTTACAGTTAACCCCAGAAACAGCAAGTTGGATAATTTGGTTACTTAAAGCATTACACAGAAGCCACAGACACCTTTTTATAGTAGCAAAGGAAACGGTAGAAATGCAATTCCTTCCCAATAAGATGATCACTGAACATATTTCAGCCGCAAACTACACTTGAAAAACAAATAAACTACATTTCATGAAGAGAAAACATATTATTAAAGCTTAGCTGGGTAAGTGGGAATGTCACCCATGCCTCCACTCCAAACAGGTGCCTCATTAAAAATTAAACATCCGTGGAATTGCTTGATGCAGCACTTCGGAGCTGTCTCTTTAATTATACATGAACACATCGCTACCTGCATAAAATAGGCCAAGAGACACACAGAAATCATCCCTGCTCTGTGAATTCTCAGCTTCCATGCCAAGTAAACAATCTGGGATTTGAGAAGACATGCATTTTGTAAAGACCCAGTCATAACACTGGTATGTTACAGACCAGGGTAACAACCACGACACTACACGTTGATGACCGCAGACCACTATAATGCAACCAACTACCTTCTGTAATGCTTATTTTACCAGAAAAAAATAGACATTTGAATGTTCTCACCGTATTTGTTACAAGTTCAACAATGTGCTTATTTTATTTCTCTTTGTTTTAGAAGAGTTTTTTTCCTTTCTATTCCACCCTTCCAGATGACAAAGACTCTCAAAATTGCTTCCATAAAATATTCCAGGTCACAAAATCTAACAATGATCCTTGGGGGGAAAAATCATGCAAATAAGTGCAACAAACAGCATTATACAGTGGTGTGTTTTTTTAAATCCAGAATTAAACACATATAGCATTATAAAGCATGGTAAACAAAGCAATGTTCAAAATAAAGATGGACATCAGATATGAAAGTTCTATACATGGGGTGTAACAAATAAAATGGGAAATGAAATTATTTATGATGGGAAAACCACTTAGGCCCTGAGGGTGCCCGCTTATAAAACAACCTTCCCATTCAATTTTTAAACAGATCACCAAAGCAGACCAGCTTAAGAGAGTCATCCACAGCTCGAAGCACCAATACAGTGTGACTCCACTCAAAGTTTTGTCTGTCTTCTCTATGATGCCTGTACCATAGTAAAAGACAAGTATTTTATGGGAAGTCAGGGCGGGAAGCATTAGATACCTACTAAGCTCCAAATGATAGATCTGCTTATACACAATCATTAAAATTGTTTTTTAAACTTATCGAGATGAACATGGCTTTGTCTTTGAATTAAACCTAGGAAGGTTCAGGAACTCCCATAGACCAGGAAAGTGTAAACAGCCACGGAACCTAGAGACGCATCTATGACTGCTTGGTGACAAGTTGTTATGCAGGGAAACTTTAATGCATTGGAACAGATACCCAAACCTTTGAGCTGCTCAAGTGTAAAGGCAACGTGAGCCGACAGAGGATGATTCATGAACATAATGAGTAACTAGTGGTCTACATGCAGGAAAACAGATTCCCTGTTGACAGATGTGTAGCAATACGCCCCATGCACTTCACAAAAAAACCCTGGGGGCAGTGGCTAAGCTGAGCTGCTGAACACTGAACTGAAAATGGTCCCTAAGGCAAAGTGGATGAAGCAGCTGAACAGAGATATGAATATGGGTATCCTGTAGGTGAACCATATCCCTATTTGGAGAAGGGAAAGGAAGTTAAGTAAATAAAGAAAAAAATAAAGCATTGAAGAAAGCACTGAAAAGGGGGGGGGCAGCTTTCTAGAAAGGGATTAAAGAAAACTGCAAAAGATACAAGTGCTATGAGAGCCAAGAAAAAAATTCTTGATCAAAAGGGAGCCACCACCTTTCAAAGACTGAGAGAGAGAAACCTGCCCCATTGCCTCATCCACAGGGATATTCTCACTCTTTGCTGCAACACTCATAATCACAAAGATATTTGCAAAACAAATTTCAAAACTGAAAAGGAAATGAATATTCCATCCTAACAGATACTGTCCTGGCCTCAGAGGACGTGACAGGCACAGCTTCATCATGCCTAGGCCCAAAGGCTCCATCCCAACTGGCACCCTCCTGGCCATGGGTAGAGAGAAGAAAAGGCAGTATCTGTTGGACCTAATCGCCTCCCATACTGCCAGTCCCCTTTCCTTGTGTGTTCTGTCTTCTTTAAATGCTAACCCCAAGTGCAGGGAACTGACAAATTAACAATGTAAAAGCCACTGTGAGCCTTTGTCTATATGCAAAGAGCAAGATAAAAATAATATTCCCCAGCTATGCCCTCATTAACCTACAAGTTCAACTCAGGGTTACGGAATCTATCAGAGCAAATGAATATTAAAACGCTAGGCTCAGCTCAGCCACATGATTATAAGGTGAGGAAGGCAGAGTACAGAGGCCTCCATGCAAAACAGGCCCAAGGCCAGCAGCACAAGTTGTCAGCTAAAAACCGCAAGAGAGCCACAGCAGGTGTCCTACTATCCACCAGTCCAGAATGCACCAAGCAGAAGGGCCCTCACAACTCCAAGCAGAACATCCAGCCCAGCAAATTCCAACTGGTCTAGGAACGCTGGCTGCGAATGACAGGACTATGCCGAGTTCATCCAAAGCTATGTGATATAAATTTTGTAACGTACCCGTAGTCTCAGGAATCTGATTAAACTTTCTATGCAGTGTGAAAGAAGAAGAGAGGGACAAAGCAGAAAGCAGCAAAGAAACACGCTAAAGGGCAATTGCATGGTCATTTAATTAAGTTTATCATAGAATGCAAGAAAAGCTTCTCCATATCTTCAAAATCACAGACAATTAAGTTCCTATATTAAAAAATGTTATGGTCACGAGGCTTTTAGACACTTTCTCTCTCTGTTTTAGTTCAGTAAGCATGTTTGAATCGATATTCAAAAGCACTAGCAAAATAAGCTTTCACTGTAGAATCGCTGTAAATTGAAATGGAAAAGAGAGACCGAGGGAAAAGAAAAATACTCACTGTGCAGTTCACGATGTATCACATCCACTAAATTTGGTTCGTCTCCCCACCAGAATATCCATAACTCCTTACAATTTGGTTTGACATCCCGGCGCCAGACACACAGCAGATTGGCCTGCAGACAGCGGATGAAACTCAGAAGAATTGGATCATCTTGAGCCGGTGCCGAGATAATCGGGCCACAATCTCCATGGCCTTCAAAGTTATACCTGCGCCACTTGATGCCTGTGAGTTCTGCCTGCAGGAAACAAGCAAAATAAAAATACAGCATTAAATCCACTTGTTTTTAAAACAGGTAGGCAAGGAAGATATATCCCAGTTAACAAAGTCAATGTGTTCCTGGGCATTAAGTCTCTGGAAGAATATTTGGTAACACAGGCAGAAATAGCATGGAAAGAAAAGAGACAGGCTCTTGCACCAGAAAAGATTCTGTAGAAAGGAGCTTCTTAATCAGAAGGTTTTGTTAATTGGGATATATACCTGAACTGGAATCCAAATCTTCTCTTGGCAAAACTACACAGGTTTCTAACTACTATGATAATAATCTGAGCATCAATATCCTTTAAATCTTTTAATGTAGTGTGTCACTTTAGGATACACAGTAGTGTGCCACCTTATCATATGTTAGTTGTTGTGAGTTACCTTGTATGTGTCATACTTTTCATGCAAAATACTAACATGTTAATTTGGAAGCACAATATCTGAACCTCCATCTGGTTCTTTCTACACACTGAAAACGAAGCAAGCTAATATGCTGGCTATGTGCTAAATTGAGGGCCAGCCAACACGCCTCACCTGATGAAGACGGAGACTTTAATCTTAAATGCAGATAAGAGGGGGTAAGTACATGAAACTCCTTCGGGTTCCTCAGCATCTGTGAGTTGTGACTAAAATGAGATTATACCATTGTGCCATGCTCAGGGACCTCAAAATTGTTCAAGGACAACAACATCCAGTGTCTTGAATGCAAATATATACTGAATGTATTATAAATCGAAACTGGCTTTATTTAGGTCACATCTCTGATGGGAAAAAGGAGAGGAAGCAACCAAAATGTTTATTGATCTAGGCAGCATGGTACAGTGGTTTGAGGATTGGACTGTAACTTTGGAAACCTTGGGCAAGTTATACTCTCTTAGATATACAGGAAGGCAAAAGCCAACCCTCTCTGAACAAACTCTGCTAAGAAAACCCCATGATGGGGTCACTTTAAATCAGAAATCCATATACAATTTAAGATGGAGGGGGGACCTATCTTAAAGCTTATCAAATCAATTTCAAAAACCACAGAATTAGTAACTTACTAGTGACCAATTTAAAGAAAACAAAGGCTGGGTCGTGGAAGACACATTTTTATTTTTAGAATAAAGTATATAAAATCCCCAATCTAGACCATACAGACAAGGCAACTCTCAGGTACAATGCAGTGTCATTAACATTTCTATTTGTGCCTAACACTGTACTTGGGAAGGACCAGCCTTCGTAATTGCAACATGACCAAACGGTGCTCAGTGCTTAACTGCAGGCTGCAACATAATCACAACAGCACACAGAGATATAATCCAACCAGCTGTAATCTTTCAGCAATAACACTGGCATTTTTCCAAGAGACAGGTGGCACGCCAAAGGGCAGAAGCACAATATCCTAAACATTCCCTTGTCAAGGAACAAAAAGTGAGAAAATCCCTTCTGATTGGAAAGAAACCCATTACATTCCCAGTAGCTGCTGCTCGAAGCAGTCGAGTCCCATTTAACTTTCACCAACCAAATGAACTTCAAATGGTTTGTGTACATTGTATAAACTCTGCACCTAAGAAACATAGTCCTTCGTTCAGCTGCAAGAATTCTGTTCTCAACACTGAAAGCATGAAACTGGAATAATTGAAGAAAGTCATCATACTGTTTCTTGGCTGGATGGGAGCCAAAAGACTCCCGCAGCCGAGCATCCCTCTGCAAGGGATCAGACACCTGCAAGGACAATGACCTCACAATGGAGGTCCAGGTGGGAAGAGAATCACTACTATGAAGATTGTGCCTTCAGTCTCCACCCCGAAGATCATCTACCCAAATGTAGAATTCACTCAAGAGTACACAGAATTTCATAGAACAATGCACTTGGACACAATGTCTCGGAAGAGAACGGGCTCCTTATTTCCCTCATTTAAGGGCTGTTTCCAACCTAGAAAAATGTTGCATCAAAAGCCCAAATAGGTCCTTCTACTTGCACAAGCACTTTTCCAGATCATTTCATGGCCCACCGTGTGTTATCTTCTTTATTCAATACACTGTGACAAACTGTAGCTATATTTAAGAAGATGTTAATAAAACACTTTCGTGTTGCATTCAAAATTCACTGGATCCAGGACAGTGTGTGAAAATGGACAGTATTTTTTTAGAAATAAAAAGATGAACTAAGGAAGGGAATGGGACTGAAAAATAGAGATGTGGTAGCTCTGCTGAACCCCTATGATGCAACTATGTACCTAACATCTTCTAGAAAGGGATGCACAGCCCCGGAGCACGCACAAATTATCAGCGTACTCGACAAAGTGTTTTAAGTGCCTGTTAGCACCAAGGAGCCTGTTTATGCGACAAAGTATTTAACATGTTTGGCATAATGACAAATAATCTGTCAGTGCTCTGTAAGTGCTTGTAAGTGTACTTAAGTTCAAAATGGTTGTCAGGTTTGGAATTCTAGCAAGAACTGGTTGGTATGCAGAGAAAAGCATGAAAATTCAAAGTAGAGAATCCATAGGGAACAACAGCCAAGCGGTTATTTTACAGGGCAGCAGGCATTCTACGTTTCCTCCATAATTACCGGAAGCATTTTAATTATTCTTCACACAGAACCAAAATATAAGCAAGGTCATCTAGTGGGTTTCCATGGCCAAGTAGGGATTCGAACCCAGGTCTCCAGAGACATAGTCCAACATTCAATCCACTACACCACATTGTCTCTCCAAATTAAACATGAACTGATGAAAAAAGCAAACAAAATTACAGTCTAATATTTCTGCTAAGGAATATTTGAGGTTGCAAGCTGAAGTGCAGGCAATGAAGTAGCATCTGTGAAAGTGTTGGTTTTCAAGATATTGTTGGACTTGGGGGAGTAGAATGTTCTCTGCTGTAGTTGTGGGCATATACAGCCTCTGTGGGGTTAAATGTGTGGTTTGCCTGCAATACAAAGCAATGCTTTGCCCTAGACTCCACAAATGCATTTACTAGGGACACCACAGCAACGGGCTCCCCCAACTGGAAGATGTGTTCCTTATAAGAACAAGAGGATACAGATAAAGCTGAGGAAGCCTATCTAGTACATTACTGTTTAGATCATTAGAATCAGCTCTACAGGTGTGAGTCTTTTACAACATGATCCTGTACATAAGCAAAAGTTTTAGAAGTCTTGAATAAAGTATATTGAAAATCTTGAATGAAGGATACTGAACCTAGTTGGTAGACTCCCATGTCAAAAAAAGGAAATGCGTGTTATTTTTATCACAATCTTACATGATATACAGTACTTGTAGTGAAGAGAAAAAGCAGGAGAAAGAAAGAGAAAAATCAAGACATGAAATCAATCACAGAGTTAAAGAGAACACTTTAGCATAGATGAAGTCCGCATTATTTATTAATTCATTGAATTAAATGAAACTGCTATCTTTTTTAAAGTGCACATCTACCAAAGACATCTGTGGGTTCCTGGCTTTGTCAGTTGAATCTCTGACCCGGATTTAAATAAGTCACCAAAGACTTTCCATTTGTATTTTAATAGGTTGGCTCTGCACTAGCTGAAAAGGATTTGTGCAAGCTTTCCCAATCATGGACAGATCCACCCGTGACAAGGATCTCCAGATGGTAAGAACATGATTTTCCATTTCAAGTTAATTCAGCTACATCACCTCCTTTTAGCATTTAAGTCAGAGAGAGAGAATGTGAATGCCTGCCCTTCATAGTTGTCCACTCCTGCCCTAGAAGTACGGGACGATGGAAGTGACAGTGGAAGAGGGCAAAGTCCTCCCTCCTTACATGTTCTACCTAAATCCATAATGTCTGTGGTATACCTGCAATGTGAACCTTTGCAGTTGGCATACGAAAGGCTGCCGTGTAAATATAGTCTGTGTACTAGTTCTAGTAAAGCTTGGAAATTGTCACAGCAAGGCAGAGATGTCTTTCCTTGGCTTTGGGGGCTACTAGGTCTACTGGCAATTCCTACTGTTTTAATTGCCTTGCTGTTCTAATGAAAGTGTTTTGTACTATTTTATCCAATATAACACCTTAGTAGGATTCTACCTTTAATAGCAGCTTGAAAGGTAGCTCAGTTAGCACTGTATGAAAAACTAGGCCGGACAAGCCCCCACATCTCTCATTCAGAAAGCGGATTTAAAGCTCAGCTACTTTATAGAGAACACATACAATTCTAAAAATGTTATGGATTGTCCATAATTCCTTCTTTCTATCTGGAAACAAATACAAGTACAGACATTCATTTCCATAACTGAAAGCAAAGAGTACTATTTACACTTCCTCAATTGCCAGGCCTAACTAAACTGATTTATTTTATATTCAACTGAAAATCCAATAAAACTGAATCATTCATCATAACAAACCATTTCCAACTGCCACATGTCTTTCCAAATCCGTGTATCTATCCCAATTATATTTCCAAAACACAATAAATGGATCATTTTACTGAGATATTAGCTTCCCTCAAGCTGTACATAAAGTACTGTAGTAGCTGTTGTTTTTTCCATTACACCTGCATCTCAAGGTCTAGAGAACAAGTTCTTCACAATCGCACCCAGCTTTTCATTATACAGTTTTGTCCAAACGATTTCTACCGGACATTTTTAATTGACAGATCACATCCATTACAACGAAGACCTGAGACCACAGTCCTCTCTGTCTCATACAAACACATACATAGGACATCAATTTCAGATGACAAAAAGAGTACCACCATTCTGAATGATATATATGTTTCCTAATTCTACATGAAATGAGCAGAAGTTATACACAATTAGCTCTGCTCTCGTCAGAGTACTTTATAGTTGTTTCCGCCTACTTCTGCTCCCACCTTTCCATGGATAAGAGCAGCAAGTGGCTCCGTGCTTCATCTCCTGAGAATTCCTACACCTCCACTCCCTTGAAAATTATTAGATGCAAAATGTCTCATTATTTCACAACAGTTAGGATATGCCACCGTTCTGAAGAACCTGCAGTCATTTCCTCATCAAATGCTGAAAAAGGAAATGTTTGCCATCCCCTTTCAGGCAGGAAACACTCCAGATACAAAGAAATACAAAATAATGACTAGCATCTACCTGTCATGGAGATGACAAACAGAGCAATGTAACAAAGGTTAGGTGCTCCACTGAGTACATAAGACCCATAGATTCCCATGCATAATTTTTTTAAAAACAAGAACAACAGGTTTTACTGCTGCAGAAACCACACAAGGGCCACTGGCTGCTACATTGTGCCCGATTGTTCATTTTGAGGCTATACATTGGGGAAATGACCTGTAAAGCATCATTTGTATAGAATACTATCATTAACCCTTGAAGTCAAACATTACTTGCTACAATGGCCAGAATATCCAGGAAGCATGATATGATTGCACGCCAATCCTCAAAACTGGATTTTGAAGAAAAAATGACACAGTTTTGCAGCATATCTTTGCAGATCTATAAAACATTCAGGGGGAAAAATCAACATGCAAATGAGTTAATGAATACTTATTAAATCTCATAGAAAGAATCTGAGGCTGTTTTACCATATATACTGTAGCCAGCACACATGTCTAAAAAAGACTCAAAACGACTGTGGAAAAACAGAGAGGAAAGAAGAGAAAGACAACTAGGAAGTGTTGCAGTTGAAACAATGACAAAAAGGAAACAGAGACAATTCAATATCTGCTGCATCCACAGGGAATACAACGATGCCAAGACATCTAACAGATGAGCACACGAGCAAATAAGATACAAGTTTATTACCCTCTCTTAACAATGAGAATGTGTACAACAATCTCTTAAGGAAAACAGTACCATCAAAGGCAAACTGCTAAAGAGTGGCATCACTGCTATGCTAATGAAAGAAACAACTGAAATAAAATTAACATGTTTTCTTATTTGAACCACAATAAACAGTATGCCTGCCAATGGCTATTTCAAGATCTGAACACTATACAATACAATATTATACACTGTTACTCAGGAGAATACATGCTAGCAAATGTATTTAGGATTTCCATTTCTATTTGTTTAGATATATAAAGACTGAAAAAGCAAGAAAGCAACAGTTCTCACCATATACCCAAGCAGTCCACTGTAATATCTATCTATCTATCCACACAGCAGGCGTAAGTACAAAACATCTGGATGCAGGATACACTTCTCTGGCCCAGTGACTATATGAGTGGCTTTTATATACCATGATACACCAAACCATCACAGAGAAACCTTCTTCTGCACGTGGAACACAAATTAAAGCATTTATTCACCTCTAGGATACTTTATTGAATAAAAATTTCTGGAAAGCTATCCCCATGTGAAATTTTACAGCTGCAAACCCACAGCAATCCCAAGTGCTACTGTTCCGTCACATATTCAGTATTTAATCCATATTATTATCCAGAATTGCTAAAATTAAGTATTTATTTACTAATACACTATTTGCAATTCACAGATTATCTGAAACACAATGTACATCATCTCTGAATTGCAGCACTTCAGTCCCAGTCCTGAAGTTATAAACACAAGCACTCAAGTGAAGCTCAACTCTTCCGAAGTGCATTCTTCCTTTTAAAAAATCAGGAAAATGCCATTCTTGTCATAAGTCATTCATTTCCTAGAAAATTTCCTGTGTTCTCGTTCACTCAGCTTACCAAAATGTTACTGTGCAGTATGTTTTCTGAGGTCAGCACAGAGCAAGAACGCATAAGCCCAACCACTTTGACACTAGAAACATGATACAGTACTTGCTTTTACTGATAGTATCATGTGCTTAAACCTTCCTAGCTCAGAATATGCCCCAAAGAATTAAATAATGACAGGAGGCAAAGGGAAACAAGGCAAGCTGGGAGATGCTGGCAGTAAATTGAAGAAGCATTCACTGTGCCCACTTCAGGTTTTTAAAGGTGCCTTGCCTTCCAAGGAACAATGAGACAAAACAGTTAGCATTAGTACCCACAGAGGTCAAGCTGAGCATTTTCTAAGAAGCATAAATCTTTATCTGAACTCACTAAGGGATGTTCCCATGAAACTTAACACCAAGGACAAAACCTAATGGACAATACTTCTGATATAATAGTGAAAAGTCACAATCTAATTGATATATAACTTCTCTAAGAACCATTCCACATCTCCCCAGATGGGCTTCTCTGGAAATTCAGCCTGCTCTCCTTGTCCAGGATCTCTGCTATCTCCTGTCCTACAAAGGAAAACCCTGCTGCAAGCCTCATTGGAATGCTGTGGATGTAGCATATCTTGGTTTCAAGTAAGGCCTTCAACAAGATCCCCATGACCGTCTTGCAAACAAACTAGTCAAATGTGGGCTAGGCAATGCTATTATTAGGTGGATCTGTAATTGGTTAAGCGACCGAACCCAAAGGGTGCTTCTCCCCAATGGTTCCCCTTCATCCTGGAAAGAAGTGATTAGTGGCGTGCTATAGAGAGGGTTCTGTCCTGGGCCTTTCAGGACTCTTCAACGTCTTTGTTAATTATTTGGATAAAGGTTTAGAGGGCATGCCTATCAAGTTTGCAGATGACATCAAATTGGGAGGGTTAGCTAATACAGGATTGGGAGAAAGGTAGGATACTTCACTTAGGCAGAAAAACAAAATGCACAGATACAGGATGGGTGACATCTGTATATATGAGAAAGAGATCTTGTAGTGGACAACAAATTGAACATGAGCCAACAGTGCAAAGCAGTAGCTAAAGCCAATGGGATTTTGGTCTGCATCAAAAGAAGTATAGTGTCTAGATCGAGGGAAGTCATGTTACTCCTCTCTTTTACTTTGGTCAGACCTGAAATACTGTGTCCAATTCTGGGCACCACAGTTTAAGAGAGAAATGATCAAAGGTCTGTTTTCAGGAAGTACCGGTTAGTGAAATTCTAGAGGTAGCATTTGAGGGTTCAACACAACAAAACAGAGGTATATCTAGTTATGTGAAGCAAGTCTACAGCACCATTACAACACAAAATCATATGGTTTTAATTTTCCAAAGTACTTTTAACCGAAATCACTGAATAGTTGCCAAGATGAGAGTCAAGGTACCAAAAAAAACCCTCAGTTATTACATAAACATGTTTCCTACCAAACAAAGGAGACACAAATGTCAAAAATGCAATGTTCGTATTGTTAAATTCCATTGGTCTATAAGACAATAAATTGCATATAATCTGGACTGCAACCAGAAACTGGAAATATTACTGGGCAAGAAAAGCTCTAAGTAAGTAAAAGCAGATGGTGCTATATAGGTCTTAGTACACAATATATGCTTTACACAGCATATCATTCTGCTACAACAGATGGGCATCATGCAACTCTCTGGATTCTGTTAAACTACAATTCCCAGCAGTCAATGGTGAGGTATGGTAAGAGTTGCTGTCCAGGAAAATTATCACCTCTAAACTATATGAATGGAATATAAAATCATTCCATGTCAATCACATTTATTTTGTGATTATAATCAACCTTTGAAGCAACTCTGGCCTATATTTATAAAAACAAGGAAAGGGTCTTATACAAATATTCTCAGCACTTTGTCATTCTTCTTTCTCTTCCCAGAGCCATCTTTGTTTCTATTATTAGCTTTTGAAAATTCAGCAAAATACCAGAATTCCATTGTTCTGTTAACAGTGAACTAATACTAGCTAAATTACACATTTGCTGAGGTTAGTGACATCTGTTCTTGCCACATTTTAATGAGAGTAAAATTCAAATACAAACAATGGAGTATCATCTATTGGAATGCACTTTCTGTTACACACCTGTGGTATTTAGAAATCATTCTAACAATGGCTGTATGCTATTACACAATCTAGAACAGCTTTAACCTTAACAAAATTTCCTTCATGAGTGGGTAAAGTTTAATGTACAGATTTAAAAAAAGCAACTTAACATTTATAAGCACTATGTTTAAATAAACATCTCAAATTAACAGAAACAATGTTATTTGCTAAAACAGATAATTAGAAACAATGTATTCCTGGTTATGAAAATATTCACATACTTGCACACTAATACAATGTATTCAAAGTTAAAAAGAAACATGAGTTTTGATGCTTTCTGCTCAAGTCAAGAGTTCATTGTTGCATTTTCCTCATCATGGCAGAAACCATATGCTTCATTGTATAGAGACAATGAAAGCATTGCAAATTAACAAGTTTTTTCCATATGCTCAATATCAAAGCAATAAATAATATTTTAACCAAGGTTAAGAAACACAGATTGATTCATAAAAATGAGTAAGACTTGTGTAAAACAAAAGTGTGACGCTATCAATCCTTATTGTGGAGAAGGCTTCAGTGAATTTAGAGACATTTGCTTCAGAGTAAAGATATGCTAGAACAGTGTATATAGCATATTTTGTTAGTTAAAGAATAAGTCCATTCCCAATAATGAATATTGTAACAACTACATTAATGGCACATCTCTGTGACTGTGAGTCATTACAGAACTATGTTTACGCAGAAATTCTATTTCAGTGTAACTTGAAACTCTGTAAATGGGAGGAAGAATGTATTTCAAACAAATATTAAGTCATGGACATGGACAAAAAGCTAGTAAGTCAGATTTCATAGCAAATGCACCCATGCGTAAGAGCATACATCAAGCAGTCTGAAATTAACCCGTGACCCTTCAGTTCCTGGACAAATTCATTCGACTTCTATTAATCTGAGGCCCCTTCCACACAGCTGACTAAAATCCCACATTATCTGCTTTGAACTGGAATATATGGCAGTGTGGACTCAAATAACCCAGTTCAAAACAGATACTGTGGGATTTTCTGCCTTGATATTCTGGGTTCTATGGCTGTGTAGAAGGGCCCTAAGTGTGACTACAGTTGCTTTTCAAATTCAGACACATACTCTAGGTATGGAGAGCAGCTTTCTACCTTCAGTTTCAGGACTCCCTCAAATCCCAAATGCAACATGGGACCCTCACTATCCTTTTGTACTAATTCTCCCCCATCCTGCTTTTTTGTGTTAAAAGGGGAAGCAGATGTAGGGTTCTTCATGGGACCCACCAGATAGCAATGCCTTTCCACATTGACCCCACAGCAGTTCGGCCCCTCCTTCCCAAACCCACCCCACAAAGAATCCATTGCTCTGGATGCTCCGTTTAGTCTGACACTAGGCTCTACTTAGGATGATCTGTGCTATTAGTTATCATAGCCAATGTGGACAAAACAATGTCCTAAATAAACCCGCTCCACAGGAGGCCCAGGAGGCAAAAAGATGCAACCCCAGCCCTCTTTTCCCCCTGCCTGCTAGAGAAGGAGAACAGTGAAAGCCTGGTCAGAGAAGCATTGTTGGCCTGCCTCACATTGGGCTGACCTTCTTTGAAAAGATCCCTAGGCATAGCTGACCCTGGCAGCGCCATTCAAACCAAGCACAGAAGGAAAGTTGTCCATTGCCAGCCCTGAGGACTATTGTGTCCCACACTCATCGCTTGGATTTCCAGCCTGCTGAGAACCCACTTGTACTAACAGCAAGAGCAAATAAAAGGGGTGCCCCATGTGCAAATCCTGATCATGTTGCCACAACTCTGGAAAGGAGGCAGGCAGGCAGAAAAGAAAAGAAGAAAGAGTCAGGGGCTCAAGAGAGATGTTCTCTGTCTATCTATCTACACACACACATACATGTGAAAGGAAGGAAGGGGGATTCAAGAGAGATGTTCACTCTGAATGAACATGTGAATATGTATACACAAACAAGTGAAAGAGAGAAAACAAGGCAGAAAGAAGCTAAGGGCTCAAGAAAAGGGTTCTTTCTGTGCATACCTGTAAATATACATATGCACATGAAGGAAGGAAGGAAGGAAGGAAGGAAGGAAGGACTCCATAGAAATGTACCTGTGGACAATACATATGCACATGTGAAAGGGGGGAAGGATGGAGTGAGTGAGGGGCTCAAGAGATATGTTTACTCTGGGTGTATATGTGGTTACACACACACACAATTGCACATCAGATAGAAAGTAAGTAAAGGCTCCAGAGGGATGTTCTCTCCTGTACACCGAGCTCCAACGTGGGAGAAAGGAGGTGGGTTGGCACTCCTTCCCAGGGCCCTTCCACACAGCCATATAATCCAGAAGATCAAGGCAAAAAATCCCACAACATCTGCTTTGAACTGAATTATCTGAGTCCACACTGCCATAGATTCCAGTTCAAAGCAGATATTGTGAGATGGGGTTGTATGGCTATGTGGAAGGGCCCCCAAAGCCCGGAAAGGAGGGGCCCTGAGCTGGAGAAAGGCTGGGGCCCCTTCCACACAGCTGAATAAAATCCCACATTATCTGCTTTGTGGGGTTTTCTGCCTTGATATTCTGAGTTATGTGACTGTGAGGAAGGCTCCATAAATCCCAATTGAACTGGCAGTATGGACTCCGATAACCCAGTTCAAAGCAGATCTTGTGGATTATCTGCCTTGATATTCTGGGTTCTATGGCTGTGTGGAAGGGCCCTAAGTGTGACTACAGTTGCTTTTCAAACTAAAAGCATGGCCTAACCACGCTACCAGTAGCCACATCTGCAACCCAGAAATTATAAAGAGACATGGGAAAATTAGTAAGGAAGCAAGTACTGTATCAACAACAGGGCTCTCACACAATTCCATCTGAGAGGGAAATATTGCTGATTGTGCAAAAATACAAAAACTAGAAATAAATTGGTAAAATGTCATCTACTACTTTTTTTTAAAAAAAAGGATAGAAAAGCCTCTATTTTGCAGGACACCATACAGAAATATACCAATAAGAATGTCTACAAAAACAAAAGCATTCTTGCTTGAGATAAAAAGCATTCAGAATCACACTAGATATGGCATTCAGAAACATACAGTGCTCTAGGAGGCAGTTTCGGAATACAGAGAGAACTGCATCTAACTGGATTACAGGAGTCTCTCCACGCTGCTGCTTCTTCAACTGTCCCGACCCTAAGTATTTGGGGGGGGGGGGGTCCCTGAGCTCAATGTAGAGGAAGCGATACAAAGGGCAGCAGCAAGAAAAGACTTCTTAACAGATTGATAAGTACTGGGTGTATAGTGGACTCTGCAGAAGATGCTTCACACACACAAAAAGAGGAGGGGGCCAACCTGTCTCCAGAGCCCTTGCACACAGCCATAGAACCCAGAGTATCAAGGCAGAAAATCCCACATTATCTGCTTTGAACTGAAATACATGGCAGTATGGACTCAGATAACCCAGTTCAAAGCAGATCTTGTGGATTATCTGCCTTGATATTCTGGAATATAGGGCTGTGTGGAAGGGCCATGAGTCCACACTGCCATATATTTCAGTTCAAAGCAGATAATGTGGGATTTTATCCAGCTGTCTGGAAGGGGCCTCTGGGACCTTGCACACAGCCATATAACCCAAAATATCAAGGGGAAAAAATCCCACAAGATCTGCTTTGAACTGGGTTATCTGGAGTCCACACTGCTATATATTCCAGTTCAAAGCAGAAAATGTGGGATTTTATTCAGATGTGTGGAAGGGGCCCCAGAAGATCAAGGCAGAAAATCCCACAAGATCTGCTTTGAACTGGGTTATCTGAGTCCACATTGCCATATATATATACATTTATAATAACTTAAATATATAATATATTGTATATACATATAATATTGATTATAATATTATAATGCAATACAATATTATACTACTAATAATACAACATAATAATATTAATTATATATTCTATATTAAATGTAATATTACTAATAATATTACTATATAATGATATAGTACAATATAGTAATTTAATGCTTATATTGTGCAATTCTAATAATCTATTGTATGTTCATTTGATTTGTAAGCCGCTCTGAGTCCCCTTTGGGGTGAGAAGAGTGGGATATAAATGTAGTAAATAAATAAATAATAATAAATATATTCTAGTTCAAGGCAGATAATGTGGGATTGTATTGGGTGTCCAGAAGGAGCCTCCGAGACCTATATCCCAGAACATCAAGGGAGAAAACCTCACATTATGAGTGTGGACTCAGATAACCCAGTTCAAAGCAAATCTTGTGGGATTTTCTGCCTTGATATTGTGGGTTATATATATATATATATATAGGGCTGTGTAGAAGGGTCCCCACAAGATCTGCTTTGAACTGGGTTACCTGAGTCCACACTGCCATTTATTTATTTACTTACTACATTTATATCCCGCTCTTCTCACCCCAAAGGGGACTCAGAGAGGCTTAGAAATCAAATAAAAAAACAATATATTATTAGAATTGCACAATATAAGCATTAAATTACTATATTGTACTAGATCATTATACAGTAATCCAGCCATCTATGATTATACAGCCATCTCTTCTAATTCAAAGCAAATCTTGTGGGATTTTCTGCCTTGATATTGTGGGTTATATATATATATATATATATATATATATATATATATATATAGGGCTGTGTAGAAGGGTCCCCACAAGATCTGCTTTGAACTGGGTTACCTGAGTCCAAACTGCCATTTATTTATTTATTTATTTATTGACTACATTGATATCCCGCTCTTCTCACCCCAAAGGGGACTCAGAGCGGCTTAGAAATCAAATGAAAAAAAAACAATATATTATTAGAATTGCACAATATAAGCATTAAATTACTATATTGTACTATATCACTATACAGTAATCCAGCCATCTATGATTCTACAGCCATCTCTTCTAATTCAAAGCAGATCCTGTGGGGTTTTCTGCCTTGATCTTCTGGGTTATATGGCTGTGTGGGAGAACCCAGCCTGGTTTGGGATCCCTGGTTCCTCTCCACACAGCCATATCATTATGTATTATATTTTACATGGTAATATTACTAATAATATTACAATATATTGATATAGTACAATATAGTAATGGATTGCTATGCAAATAATATAATATTGTATGTAAATTTAATCTGTAAGCCACTCACTCTGAGAAGGGCGGGATATCAATGTAGCAAATAAATAAATAATAAATCTAGAGATCAGTCAGAATCTCAAGGCGGAGGATGCACAAGACCTGCTTTGCACTGGCCGGCCTGCCTGAGTCCACACTAATGCGATTCAAGGTGGATGTGATCCAGCGGTGTGGAAGGGGCCAGAGAGAGGCGCGGAAGGGATGGGAAGGGAAGGGAAGGGAAGGGGCGGCGAGTGGGGAAAAGTTGGGAAGGCAGTTGGCGAGGGCAGCCTGGGCAGGGCGGGCCCCGTTGCCTCCCCGTCTCCCTCGGTTCCCCGGGCTCACCAGCGAGAAGAGGTTGGCGTGACAGTCCTCCAGGCTCGCCCCGTTCGCCAGCCCGCTCATGGTCCTCCTCCTCCTCCTCCTCGGCCGGCAGAGCGGGGCATGTCGGAGCGGGCCCGAGGCGAGCGCGGCTCCAGGCCTAAGCTGGCGCTGCTTCCGTGGCCACGGCAACCGCCTCCCTCAAGCCGCAGCAGCAGCGCCGCCGCCGCCGCCGCGTTCGGTTCTTTTCTTCGCTTCCTTCCCTCCGCCTCCTTCGTCACCCGGCCGCCTCTTCCCCTCCCTCACGCACTGACAGCCATGGCGGCCGCGCCACAGGAGCGCCGCGCCCCCTCATTGGCCCAGCCCTCGCCACGTGGTACAAGCGGCCCGGCCCAAAGCCCAACTCCGCCGCTGGCCGTTGCCTCGCTTTTTGCTTTTTTTTTTTTAACCCTCCTCCTGAGGCGCGCGCCTTCCCATTCCCTTCCCCCGCCGGTGGGGGCGCTGTGCCGCTCGGGGGCGGGGCTTAGCCAGCCACACAGGCGCCTCGTTTTCATTCAGCTTGATTGATTGAGCTGGAGCCCCCAGATGGCGTAGTGGACTAAGTGACTTGAAGGTTGGGTTGCTGACCTGAAAGCTGCCAGGTTCGAATCCCACCTGGGGAGAGTGGATGAGCTCCCTCTATCAGCTCCAGCTCCATGCGGGGACATGAGAGAAGCCTCCCACAAGGATGGTAAAAACATCAAAACATCCGGGCAGAGTCCCCTGGGCAACGTCCTTGCAGACGGCCAATTCTCTCACTCCAGAAGCAACTCCGGTTGCTCCTGACACGAAAAAAAAAAAATGATTGAGCTTGGCTTATTACAGTAGAGCAGGGCACCCCAAACTAAGGCCTTCCAAGGTCAATTACGAGGGCCCCGCCCTCAGTTTTAGACTTAGGCTCACCCAAAGTCTGAAATGGCTTGAAGGGACACAACAACAATAATAATAATAATAATAATTTTATTCTTATACCCCGCCCCATCTCCCCAAAGGGACTCGGGGCGGCTTACATGGGGCCAAGCCCGAACAGAACAATAAAAACAAGACAAGAAAACCAATGAAAGCAATAATCAAACCATATTAACTTGATTATGTCATTGACCAGAAGCAGGCCCACACTTCCCATTGAAATCCTGAAAGATGTACGGTATGTTGGTTAAAACTGTTTTTATTTTTAAATATTGTATTGTTCTTTCATTGACTAATATTGTGCTATGGTAATCTATCTATATAAAAGGGTGATGGTATCACGGCAGCGGACAAAACAACAAAAGTAAACACCCCACAACCTCGAAAATTGACAGCACAACCCCTCATCCATGCCTCTAGGTTGATACAACAAAAAGAAAAGAAAAATAAAGTCCTAATTAGAGGGAGAGGAATAATTCTTTTTATCCAATTGCTGCCAGTTAGAAGGCTAAGCACTGCTCACTTGGTCTCTTAGCAACCCACTCAGCCCAGGGGACCCTTTACCTTAACTACCACCAATATATATATATATATACTAGCTGTGCCCGGCCACACGTTGCTGTGGCGTTGTCTGGTGGTGTTGGTGAGAAATTATTGAGGTAGTGGTGGTATTGAATGTCTGTTGTATGGTTGTCTTTATGTTTAGTATGCACACTGAAGTGGATTATATGGCAGTGTGGAGTCAAGATAATCCAGTTCAAAGCAGATAATATAAGATTCTAAATGGGTTATATAGCTGTGTGGAAGGGCCTTGAGTCTACACTGCCATATAATCCAGTTAAAATCTGATAATCTGTGGAAGAGGCCTAAGTGAGGCCTAACTGTGCCTGTCCCCTGGGCTGAGTAGGTTGCTAGGAGACCAAGTGGGTGGAGCTTAGCCTTCAAACTGGCAGCAATTGGATAAAAACTATTATTCCTCTCCCTGTAATTAGGACTTTATTTTTCTTTTCTTTTTGTTGTATCAACCTAGAGCCGTGAATGATTGGTTGTGTTGTCAAATTTTGAGGTTGGGAGGCCTGTAGTTTTGTTGTTTTGTCCGCTGCCCTGATGCCATCACTCTTTTATATATATAGATATATATATAAAACATTAATAATATATTAATATAATGTGTTGCAACCGACATGCGAATAAGGGTGCCATGTTTGCATGGCTCTCCTTTATCCGCCTGAGCCGTCTCTTTCCACCCCAGAAACTATGGGACGGATGCATTGACAAGCTCTTTGGAGGAAAGAAAGCCCTGCTTGCCTTATGTTCCCCCAAAAACACGCAAACCCGGCCCATGCGACAGAGGCAGGTGGCGGCGAGCAGAACGCGCCTCTTCGGAGCAAAATAATTGACAGCAAATCATCCCTGGCTGCCATATGGGAAACTGTTGGAGAGTTCCATGTTTTTTGTAATACAAAAGCACAATACATATGTGTGTTTAATGAGGCTTTGGAACGGCATGTTTCCGATATAAGGTTCTTCCCTTTGTACAGATCCAGGGGCGAGACACCCCGCACCCCACCCTTGATGGGACTGGAAACATAATAATAATAATAATAATTATTATTATTATTATTATTTATGTACTGCCCTATCTCCCAGAAGGGACTCAGGGCGGTTTCCAATCATAAGAACAACAAGTGCATTACATAACAGTATAATAAACATACAGTAGAGTCTCACTTATCCAACATAAACGGGCCGGCAGAACATTGGATAAGCGAATATGTTGGATAATAAGGAGAGATTAAGGAAAAGCCTATTAAACATCAAATTAGGTTATGATTTTACAAATTAAGCACCAAAACATCATGTTATACAACAAATTTGACAGAAAAAGTAGTTCAATACGCAGTAATGCTCTGTAGTAATTACTGTATTTACAAATTTAGCACCAAAATATCACGATGTATTGAAAACATTGACTACAAAAATGCGTTGGATAATCCAGAATGTTGGATAAGTGAATGTTGAATAAGTGAGACTCTACTGTATTACTAAAACAGATAAAACTATACAATTAAATAAGCAATAAATAACACTTACAGCCACCTTGATCAAGGGGACGAGGACCTTAGCAAGTACCGTATATACTCGAGTATAAGCCGACCTGATGTAAATGTGCTTATGTATCCTTTTAATAATAATAGAGTGAAATAATCAATGTAATAATAATAAATGCAGTAAAATAATAAATGTACTGTATATATTTGAGTATAAGCTTAGTTTTTCAGCCCTCTTTTAGGGCTGAAAAAGCTCCCCTCGGCTTATACTTGAGTGAGGGTCCTGGCCGGCTTCTATTCAGGTCAGCTTATACTTGAGTATATAGGTATTCAGAGTTGGACAGTCTTATCTTATTAAAGTCTTATTATTATCTTAAATTACAGTTTTATTTAAATATTCAAAAAGGATACATAAGCACATTGACATTGAAGAAGATGAGAATAATGATTTAATCAGAGTTGGACAGTCTTATCTTAAATTTGAGCTTGATGTAAATACAGTAGAGTCTCGCTTATCCAACATTCTGGATTATCCAACGTGTTTTTGTAGTCAATGTTTTCAATACATTGTGAAATTTTGGTGCTAAATTCATAAATACAGTAATTACTACATAGCATTACTGCGTATTGAACTGCTTTTTCTGTCAAATTTGTTGTATAACATTTAACCTACTCATGTCTCAATTAATGTAATTTTATTAGTATCTATTTTTATTTCTGAAATTTACCACCCTCGGCTTATACTGGAGTCAATGTTTTCCCAGTTTTTTTGTGGTAAAATTAGGTGCCTCGGCTTATATTCGGGTCGGCTTATACTCGAGTATATACGATAATAATAAATAGAGTAAAATAATAAAGAAGCTCAGCCTTGCCTCAGAGCTTGTAACTCTGCCCATCCCTGTCCTGGCTGTGGATTTTGGACTAGGGGAGAGGCTCAGCCCCGCCCTCTTGAGCAGGAGCCACGCCCACCCCTCTAAGCCACGCCCCCTTTCCAGGGGACACTGAGTCATCTTTTTTCTGGAAAGGGGGTGGGAGGCCAAATAAGTTTGGGAACCACTGTTTGAAAGGGAAGGGGAAAGCACGAGGGAGGGAAGAAACAGGCAACGGACAACTTGGCACAGAATGCGCAGCCCACTCGGCATCTTTTCCTTGCGTCTTTGTGTATCTTGTGAAACAATTAGGACTCCAGAACGAACCCCTGCCAACCTGCTGCAAGGGATCTACCGGTAGATCTTGATCTATTGTCATGAGCAATATCTTAATGAAGCCAAGCAGCTGGGGACAAAGTACGACTCCACGTCGTTTCTGGTCTCCGAACAGCAAGCAGGCAGACAATAAAAGATGTTCATGCTCAGCGCTTTGAAGAAGAGATGTTCATTAAATACTGTATGTTTATTATCTTGTCGCGTTTAGTCATACTGCCAGGCTCAATGTAGCTTTCTTTGCTTTAATTGCGAAAAATAATAATCAAAAGGCAGAACCCTGAATGGCCTATGAAAAATGATTTCAGACAGGACTCCTAGTACCTCCTGATCTCAAGTAATGCCAAGTAGATTTGAAATTTCTCCTGGGTCTAGCCAGAGGTGCCTATTGACTTTTCATGTGTACCACTGACTAGGAACTTTATTAAAATCCAACTGCTTGCTGAAATTGCTTCCCAACAAGAGGAAAGGCTAATATTCAGAACTACAGAAGGCAAACGGGCTAGATTTGAGCAACTCGACATTAAGTCTAAGCTAGGTAGACGCCTGAATATCCCTTATACAAAGAGAACCTGTGGGTGCCGCGAGGCAGATGCAGAAGTGGAGGACTCGGAACACTTTTTCTTAAAATGCCCCAATTACAACAGGATTCGATCTTTCTATTTAGAGCCTCTGCTTGAGAACCACACCATCAAGTCCAACCCCATTCTGCCATTCAAGAATACGCCGTTGTATGTGGGAGCTCATATTGTAAGCATTGTGACCTGTTTCACGTTGTCACAATTCTCTACTATGGTAGTGTATTGTGTCAGTGGCCTATCTCCATCATGGTAACATTACTTTAAGCTAGCTTTATTAGTTGAGGTATATCCATACTGCTGAATAGTTAAAATCATTGGGAAGAGTGGAAAGAATTGAAAACAAGCAACAAAACAAAACACAATGTAAACTTATATTCCTTGTTATCGGCTCTTTGGGAACAACTTGGGGCTTAAAGGGTGGGACGTGACCCACAGACACATCTCAACTCTATATGAGTCCAAAAAAGAGTACTGTTGTCAGAATGTACCAGTGTAGCAAATGCAGGCAAATATCATCAGGAGAAACCGTTTTTTTTTTCTAGTCTGTAGAAGGCTGCCAAGCTGCTAGAGACTGAATGTGAATATGATCGCCCCGAGTTTGCCCCCGCCTCTTGGCAATACAACCAAACCGCCTTGTGTTTGAGAAAGGAGCCAGTTGCTTGCTTCTCCAGACAGAGTCCAAAATTAGATCCAAAACACAGCCGCGGAAAGATTGCTTCATCCCCCAATCACTTAGCACCAATTCTGCCCGCTTGGTCCGGTGCGGAGTTGAGCCTTGCTTACCTTTTACACACAAACAGGAGGGAGAAAGACGCCAACAATCAAAAGGGACATGATGTCTGAAGTGAAGAATATTTATCCATCCATCAAGTTTTGTAAAAAAAATCATGAAGTTGTTAGCAACATGATACAATGGCGTAATGTAATCTAATATTCCTGAGTACAGCTCTGTCATATCAGAGACCTCTATGCATTCATGAATAAGCACATGTGGTTTAAATACAGACAGGTGTCTTCTGGCAGGTGTGACATTTGGAGTCTGTTCTGTCCGCATCTCCTTCAGGTCTTTGGAAGGGCTGCTTCCACCTCACAGGAGGAACGTTTCCATCTGCTATATGCTTCAGAGCTTCATTTGAAGCAGGTCTTCAGGCAGGAAAACTTGGCCAACATCAAGAGTTGAGCATTTTCACCAGTGCTGGCGACCAAGCCTACCTACAAATCCCTTTGTGCGGTGCCTGGGCAGCTTTTTTTGGTTCTGGTTTGGAGGGTCGGCATCTAATGTTGGGCCAAAGAGACAGACTGGGGGTGGTGCTGCCAATATCCCTCCCACCTTCTTGCCCAGAAGTCTCCCAAACACAGGCGGCTTCTGTTGGAGGAACTTTAGTCTTCTCACAAAGATTTAAAACAAATTGTCTAAAGATGGGAGGTGGAGGCCTTCAAACAAATCCTCATCAGGTCATATCCTGGCTGGCAATTTTGGATTCATGGCACCAGCTTCCTCCTTCAGCGTTGGATGGTTCGCTTTGATGGATTCCTAAATGCACTGAGCTTTTTTTTCTGGTGGAAGAAAGTTGATGAACTTGTTGAATCCTAAGGCTCACTATGGAATTTGAGGCACACAGAACGGCTGACGTGATTGTTCTAATTTGACACGGACCTTCTCTGGCACCATAGTGTTTGCTCAATTCCCTTGCATCCCAAGGAGCTGTGAGCAATGAAGCAAACCAAATGATGGCTGCAGCTCAAATGGCACAAGACGGACTGTGAAGCTCACCGAACACATGGCAAGAGCACATAATTATGACTATTATGCAGCAGGGGAAAAGTCTGCCTTTGCTGCTCCCATGGCACTCTTAAATTAGCTGTCCAACGGAGTAGACTGCAAGCCTGGGTTTTTCAGAAGTTACCATAACCTTTTGGCGAAGCAGTTGGAGAATAACATTACTCATCTCCACGGTGACTTCGATGCAGAGGTTGGAATTGTTAATTTTAATATGAATCATTGCTTTGGGGGATTGACACAGGATACGCACTGGCCACCACAACATGCATGTTCCAAAAACTTCCATTCTATGCACATACAGAAGTCATTTTGACTTCCTTCAGCAAGCCTCTACCCAAGACTATCACCAGACTTTGTGTGCCAGAGAGTTTGAGGTGGCCATTGTCTCTCCCATGTGGCCTCCAGAGCACTCTGCCCAAGGAGATAGGAGGCTTGGCATGACCAGCTGACATCATGTCAACAAAGGCATCATCACCACCATCACTTGGTGCCATCAGCTTTGGAGTGTGTTCCACAAGGCCAGGATACTTTGGAGTGTGTTCCACAAGGCCAGGATAATGGTTGATTTATTTATAAGGAGACCACCTTCATCCACCACAGCCACGTCCATCAGGAGATGGTTCTCCTTGCCACCAGGCACCCACCACAGGTATCATAAGAGTACATGACTCTCCTCTTTATCTTTACCTTCCCAGGATTCTACTCATGGCTCCATCCTCCTCCAGGGAGCGAGGACACATGGCTCTAAATGTACAGAAGGATGAAATTATACACAGTCATCCCATTGGGGAGTTGCAAGTATGGCAGAGCGTGATAAATATCAAAGCGTAAATGATTAACACAAATAACTAGCAAATACAACACAGTTGCTTCCGAAACGACAGGCATTCATCCAACAAAACAAACTTGCCAAGCTTCCGTGAGGATTCTAATGTCCAGGCTATTATTACAAGGCCTGGGAGTTCTAGAAAGGCTTTGGTTCCGATTGGAAGGGGTGGTCGGTTGCAGCGAAGCAATCTGAAGTTCAGGGTTTGTACAAGGAGAAAGGGGAAGTGTTTGTATGTTTTCCAAAACATAAAAAGGGAGGCATCGGAGACCCTCATCCACCATTCCTGAAAATGAATGAAGAGGTGCCAAGGATTGTCTATCCAAAGTCTCATCAGAGTTTTCAGAAGAGTTGGGGATCACTGTAACAGAAAGAGACAGAAGAAGAAGACAACCAAGTAATGTCCTCAGGGCCAGGGCCAGGACCTTAAGAGAGACAGTGAGCTAAAACAGTGATTTCCAGGAAACGTAGAACCAGACTTTGATGGTTTCAGCTCAGCAAAGCCTAGCCAAGACCAGGCAGCAGGAAGCCTGTCCCCAGAAGCAGAGCTCCTTGTCAACCAGAGAAGCAACAAGCCGAGGCCGCTGCTTCAGAATGAAGCTTTGTAGTCTGGACTCTTCTTGTATGCTGTCGCTTAAGCTGCACCTCCCACTTTCATCAAGTTTGCACATTTGCTGTGCATGGTTTGGCACCGTTTGGAGGCCAAAACCATCTGGGGAGCCACAGTTTGAGAACCACTGTTCTGAGTGAACCTGCCAAGAGCTGAACCCTAATGTGTTCTGTGTGCAAAACAGCTGAGCTACGATCCCTGTCCTCATTTAGGAATCCCTCTGAAAGCATGATAACAGCAATGGTCGGAGAAGAAACATCCAGGGGAAGCCAGAATCCCAGGCGAAAGAGTGAAGGGACTGAACAGACTGTGCTGGTCAAACCCTAGCAGCTGGACGGATTAAAAGCTCAGTTTGGAGAGGAAGGGTGAACTCGGCCCGCGATGAAACCTGAGAAGTTATGATATCTGACAGAGAGAAACAAAGAAAGGAGGCAGTAACCTCCGGTGTTCAATATCCATGATGGGTGTTTAATATCCAGGATGGACTTTTGTATCATAAGGGTGCATTGGGGGGATTTTATTTCCCTATTCGCCCGCAGATCATCATTTTCCATTCTGGGAGCCATCATTTCTCCTTGTCCACTTCCCTTCCAGGGCTCCTGTGCTTTGAAATGGTTGCAGAATGGACATAAACTCCTGCTTTTCTCAGAGGGGGCGGGGCCTCCTTCCAAGAGCCTGAGACAGGGCTGAGCCTCTATACTTCTCCTGAGAGGCCTTTTAGGACTAAAGGGTGGGGCTAGGGGTGGGGGCAGGGCCTCTTCCCAAGAGCACGAGACAGGGCTGAGCCTCTGTATACCTCCCCTGCGGTGCTAGTTAGAACACGGGGGTGGGATAGAGAGGTTCAGCCCCATCAGGGACTCAGAAAGAGGCCCCGCCCCCTCCTCTAGCCCCACCCCCTGTGTCCTGGCAGGCGCTGCAGGACAGGGATAGAAGCTCAGCCCTGCCTCAGAGCTCGTAACTCCACCCATCCCACTCCTGGCCGCCCATTTGTAGCCCTGCTCCCTCCCCCTCCCAGCCCTGCATCTTGGACTAGGGGAGAGGCTCAGCCCCACCCTCTTGAGCAGGAGCCACGCCCACCCCTCTAAGCCACGCCCCCTTTCCAGGGGGGCGCTGAGTCATATTTATTCTGGAAAGGGGGTGGCAGGACAAATAAGTTTGGGAACCACTGTTCTAAATCTTTATTAGCGCCTTGTGAAACAAATCTGAACTTGTCGGGTTTCTTGGGAATGATTTTCCCAGTGTCTTTGCTGGCTTCAAAGTTGAATTTCTCTTTTTTTTTTTTTTGGTTGAGCTGTTAATCGACTCTAAGCCTTAGGAACGGGCTGGGCTTTCCATTTAAACACTTGCATTTCAACGAGAAGAGCCAAGGGAACGTGGGACCATTTTTCAGCCGAGGGTTGTGCTATCTCGGGGGCAATCGGATGCGATCAAAATTGTGTCGTTCTAAATGAGGCCAGAGGACTGTCCAGCATTAAACCACTTTGGTCACGTGGCGTCAACTTCCTATGAAACTTGAGCCTTGTTGTTGTTCTTGTTTTCACAAAAGCTTTGCCTCTGCTCTCGGTGATGCTTTCCATTTAATTACATCCCGGGTCCTATTGCACCCAACTGTTTTCTTGAAATCTCCTTTGAGAGCCCTTATTGGGGTCAACAATGATAAACAGGATAAAGCAAGTGTCTCGGAGCTAATCTATGCATCACACAGATTGGGATAGTAAGGCAGAAATGGCCAAAGTTTGAAAGTTGTCATTGCACTATTGAGCTTGGGAGCTGTATGTTTAATGCACCGGACGTGCCTTATGTTTCACTTGTCTGTATTTACGAAGTATCGCTGTGTTGAACTGGGCTTCTCCTTAGTCAATCTCCGTATCGATTTTCCATGGGATCAGGTCCCAAGACAGAGCATGGAGAAGAACATCTCCATCGAGCCCTGGGAGTTTTCCTGTCCGAACAAATGAAATGTTCTTTCTCTGGCCATCAAGCCTTCACAAGCCTCAGGTTTGAAGGAGCAGCGGGCAGCAGGGGATTATTTCATTAGCACATGCTGCTACAGCCAATTTCATATGTTAGACTTAAACTGAGCGAACGCACTTGCAATTTAATTATTTTTCCAAAAAAAAAAACCCCTAGCAATGTGTCTTCACTTTTTTCCTTTCCAAAAGGCCAACCCTTCAGCTTGGGAGAAGTCCAGGGACCCCCATCCGCCCACGGCTGCACGGCCAATGCAAGGCTACTGACCTGGGTCAAAAGCATATGTGTCCACTGTGTTTCGCTGGGCTCGGAACAGGTCACTAGGCTCTCGGCCACTTTCAGACACGGACGGCTGCAAGTGTTCTTCTCTGCTTCAGCCTGGCCTTGGTCCAGCCTCCCACTCCCACAGCCCACCACGCCAGCCGCACTGCCAGCCTCCCTCCTGCAAATACGTTCCTTTCTTTCTGTCAGTCTCATTCCTTCTGGGCCACAGGAGTCCCCAGCATTCACTGGCACAGCGTGCAGGAGAAGAGAACCCTGCCAAAGCCCTTCTGCGTACCAATCGAAGGAGCAAACCAAGTCGAGAATGTCTCTTTTCCTTTCTTTTTGTTTTTTTGGTCCCGTTTAGCAACAGCTGTGCAGCAACAGGCACTCAACCCATGCAGCTTTCCCAGGACAACTTCAAAGGAGGCCGAATGGTACCAGGTGCCTGTTTTCTCCCAGTCTTTATGACCAACCCAACGAACAAAAAGTCGGATGCAAAAATCAGATTTCTTCCAGGAAATAAAAGTTGACTTTACACCTGCAGAGCATTGCTCCAACATGAAATTTCAAAAAAGTCAATGCAAATGAACAGGTGCCACCTTCTCAGTGTTGCAGAGACACAAGAAACGCAACCAGGTGCCAATCTCAGTGCAGAAACTTTGGAGCATGTACAAAACACACCTCTTTGGGGGGAGGCTGGAATGGAGTATGGTTTCAGTACTTCAACTGAACGTAGACCTCCCAACCTCTGAGGATGCCTGCCATAGATGTGGGTGAAACGTCAGGAGAGAATGGCGCAATGTGCTGCTGAACTGTTGACCTGAAGGTTGGCAGTTCGAATCTGCGGGACAGGGTGAGCTCCCAATGTCAGCCCTAGCTCCTGCCAACCTAGCAGTTCGAAAACATGCAAATGTGAGAAGAGCACCTCCCCCAAGAGCCAGAGATGAGCATCGCCTCCAGAGCCGGAAATGAAAGGAGAAGCCTTTGCCTTTGTTTGTGTATCTCATTGTATTGTAACAAGGCATTGAATGTTTGCCTGTGTCTGTTTATATATACTGTAATACACTCTGAGTCCCCTCATGGAGAAGGGCGGAATATAAATAAAGTATTATTATTATTATTATTATTATTATTATTATTATTATTATTATTATTACTTTCTGAGTAGGACAAACCAACCAAACCTTCCAGTCATATATAACTACAAAGAAATGGTGGAACAAGCCCTAAAACATTCCAGAGGAAATAGTTTTCCATCCTTGAGGAGGGAAGAAAACTGGAACCACAACTTCTGAGTAGCAAAGCCATGAGTCACACAGGGCTAGCTTGGAGTGACTCACAAACCACAACATTCCTAGAGAAAGTAGACTTGGCTACCTGTCCTGGCCAAAACCAATCCATATTCCAGAAAACAGCCCTTAAAGGTTTTCCAAAGTGGCACGGAACACAATCTTTCCATGGAGCCAAATGCACCAGCGACACACACACACGACTATTTGGCAATGATGCAGCCAGTCTTCCAGGAAAAAAATATTATATTTTTTTGAAAGGCATAAGAGAAAAAAATCCATATTCTGAAAAATAGCCTAAAGCAAGCACCTCTGAATAGTATAAACCAACCAAGTTTACTGGGATGGGAATAATGTAGCAGCTTGAAGACTTGAAGAAAAATCAAAATTTTATACTTTTTGTCTAGTTAATGTATATAATAAAAGTCGAAGCATTATGTACATATTGTATACTATATATGTATGTTTATATCTATTTCCCAAGGTGGCTCCAACATCCAGAGAGCATGGATGATAGATCTCGACCAAACTTGGTGCGAACCCAACATGAACAACTTTAAGTACTGGAGGGGTTTCAAGGGAATTGACCTTAGGTGTTGGGAGTTATAGTACACCCACATCCAGAGAGCACTGTGAACGCAACCGATGATGGATCTGCACCAAACGTGGCATATATACCCATCATGACTAACTCTGAGTACTGGCGAAGTTTGGGCGGAATTGATCCACAATGTTGGGAATTATAGTTCACCCACAATCAAAGAGCACTGTGAACCCCACCAACGATGGCTCTGGACTAAATTTGGTCTACATACAACATGACCAATTTAAAATAAATAAAATTTAAAGAGGTTTGCGGGGGGATTCGCTCACGATGTTAGGAGTTGTAGTTCACCCACATTTTTATGCATTTTTAATGGGATCATTCCTAAAAATCCAAAAACAAACACTGAGTACATTATCAAATACCTAACCGAAGCATCACCAGGTACCTAGAACAGTTCAGAATAAGGGCCAATGTAGGTTGTTCAGATGAGGAAGACTCCAACTGAGAAGCTCTCTCCTTCTATCTGTCTGTCTGTCTATCTACCTAGATCCCCTTCACGTCACAAACAAATACAACAGGACCGCAAGCTAAGTTGCATCACTGTTCCAACAACAAGAGATGAATGACCACATCCAGGTATGCTACCATACAGAACTCCATGCTTGAGAAAACAGCTTGGAACATCAACTTCCAAGGAGAGTAAACCAGCCAAATTCTCCGGTCACACATGACTGCTCGGGAATGATGCAGCAAGCCTCAAATGTATACAAAGGCAGCGTTCAGAACTCATTTCTGTCAAAAATGAATAACCCAAAAATCGGTATACCAGAAAATAGCACAGAAGATTGACTTCCAAGCAGGCCAAAACAAACCAATTCCAGTCTTACGTTGAGTAGCTGGGAGAAATTTAAGGAGCCATCGGATGTACAAAGAAAGCATACTTGAGTCTCCATTCCAACCAAAGCATTCATAGTCCAGAAAAGGGGCCACAAAATAACAACAAAATATCCCAGATAACAAAGTTTCCAGATGTGCACTAGTGCTAAATGACTAGGAATGATGCAAGCATCCTAGCTTCGACAGAAATCATTTGCCAGTATCCTTGTTGTGCAAAAAATACATATTATTCCAGAAAGGAACCAAGAAGATCTAGCTCCAGGTGAGACAAACTGGAAATACCCAACAAGAAATTTTGAAATTCATGGAAAACATATTTGGGAACCTTCAACATGAACTTTCCAGATAGCCAAATGGACACAATTCACCAACGGCACATGATCAAATGAGTATATCAGTGTCAAAGCATTCATAGGATCCAATGTTGACATTCTTTACAAGGGAAAAATATCCCTGTATTTTGGGGAAAGCCTTAAAAAAACTCCTTAGTAGGCCAACCATGAGGAAGCTTGAGTGATTCAACAACCCACAAAACTTCACAGAAAGTGTATTCAGGCAGCACTTTGAGGTCAGAGAACAGTGTGTTGGAAATCCTGGAAAGAGGAGGAAACCATATTATGGAGAAAGCCACATTGTGGAATGGGTCTCATTCTGAGCCAAGGTGGGAACGACAAGGTGGACACAAAATCTCCAGAGAAACCACTTTGGAGCAATCGTTCTCATGTACAAACCACATCTCTAGCTTTGAAAACAGTGATTCCCAAAGTGGGCGCTACCGCCCCCTGGTGGGCGCTGCAGTGATCCAGGGGGGCGGTGATGGCCACAGGTGCATTTGGGGGCCATGAATAACTGTATTACATTTCTATTCTGAGTTCAAAAATCATTTCATAATTTCAAATTTCCATGTTTCTAATTTACACCTTTCTTTACTATATTTTATGAAAAAGGTAGAAACATTAATACATATATCTTCCTGTTTAATTGCTATTAAAAAATTTAAAAAATTAATTTCCAAGGGGCGCTGAGTAATATTTTTTTCGGGAAAGGGGGTGGTAGGCCAAATAAGTTTGGGAACTACTGTTTTTTTTTTAAAAAAAAAACTATCAGGGATAGGATGAAATACTGGAATTGCAATTAAAACATGCAACAGAAGGGATCGGACGCTTTTTAACACAGCCTCCGGGTTATAGGTAGGAAAATCTGCGGAAGGATCCCGACTCGCCCACACATTTCCATGAGAGAGGCTATAAACTCAATCGTCCCGCCTGCACGCAAAGGGTCTGAGTACGTCCAGCTGAAAGAACTCAAACAGCAGGGTGACTTTGGGGAATGTGGCATGGAGGTAATTTGTTAGAAGTGCATTACTAATGAGTTACTCGGTGCAACGGCCAACAAAGAGCACCTCCCCGCCCGCCCTCTCTTTCATTGTGTGCCGGCTCTTTAGGAAATGTTAAAGGGTCACTGCCAATATAGCGCTGAAGAGAGTTCAGGAATAAATGGACTCGAGGTATTTGAGGGAGAGGCCGGTCGCTTTGGCATACCCACCGCCCCAATGTCATTCTCAGGAATCTCGAGTGAAGACTTTGAAACAGCAACCCTGGGTCAGGCCTTTGTTTTGCCCCGTCCAGAGACAAAGGCGGAATCGTTTGAAATCTCTATTTGTTTTCCGTTTTTGTGGGACAGTTCAGGAGGACAAGAGGAATATAAATTAATTTAGAATCACACCTCTGCGACTGGAGAGCTCCTCACCAATATGGCCCCAGCGAGGAGGATTGGAGCAGATCAAGATGTGACTCTCAGAAACAAGGCCAAAGAAAAAGCCACTTAGTCCCAACTCATTCCCCGACCTCTCCAAAGTTTGTGCCAAATGAAGCAATCCATGACGTCATTGATAATTACTAACAGAATGGCTGGAGCAACGTTTCTTTCCTTGAGTCTCTTGAACGTAGTGCAACGCCATGGACATCAAGCCAGATCCAGGCTGGGGTGGAGTCAGGCGGCACTGGGTTCACACAGCCCATCCTGGAAGATGGCTGCTCCCCATATGGTTGTCATCTTGGAAGCATTTCTGACCTCTCTGCTCGGAGTCCACACTTGCTCTGCTTTGACTTCGTGTAGGAAACCATTTCCTGACCACATGTTTCTTTTTATAGACACTGCCGTTTATTGGCAGCTTCCTCTGGAGTTCAAAATGGTTCGTCATCACCTTTCAACAATACACCGAGCTTAACTTGTAGCAAAAGCAAGGGAGAGAAGGCAGCTTGAATAGGCTGAACGCAAGGCAGGGTGAACATCTGGTTCACCGCATCTCCCGTCATGATTGTGGGGAGTCCAAAAGTTATGACATGCTTATGGCTTAGAGTTCCTTGCGTGTATTTATTCATTCATTCTTTACTTACTTACTTTCTAGCCCGCCTTTCCCTTGATATAGGAACTCAAGGAGACTAACAGAAACAGGGCACAGTACAAATTAAACGCAGAGCAAATGCGTAAAAAAACTTATTGTGCATTCTGAAACACATTGGGTATGTAGTAAGGGATTTGGGCACTTGGAACATGGCTTTCTCCCTGGATGTTCCTTCCCTTTCATTGGTTTGAGGGCACAACATTACAACACTGTTTGCCGTCTGGGTCCTTTCCAATTTCATCAACTCAAGCTCCAGTAGATCCACTGGCTAAGAACCTCTTGTGCCCTCCGTTACATCATACCTCTTTTACACCTCTTCTGCCTCTCTGAAATAACCCCCGAAAACAACAATGACCCCATGTAAATGAGATCTTCTCCCGGTAGTAGCTTAGAGACTAAACCGCATCTGCTTCTAAGGAAACAGAATCTCTCTCTCTGTCTGCATTCCCAGGCTCAGCGTGAACTTTCGACCCAATTGTATACTCTAATTGCTGGAACCGGCGGGATTAATTTCCACGACCTACTTTCTACGTCTTTAAGCTACTACAGCGAGATGCTGCCGGGCCTTGGTGAATTGGAGGACTGGTGAAAACCCATATTTGAGTGTGCCTATGTAGGAGCAAAACATCTGTCCTCTGTCTGGCTTCCTTTCAAAAATCATACCATTGCTGTGGAAGATCATGAGATGCTGTCAGCAAGGATCTTCTCATCATCCTCATACTATTCCTCTTTATGGACCTCATCCCATGAGGTGGGGAAAGCGAGGGGAATCGTCTTCTTACCACAGTGTTTCATTCCATTCCTTTTATAAAGAAAATGGATAATATATTCTCCCCACCACATGCTACAAAAATAAAGTTATTATTATTATTAGTATTAGTATTATCCATTGTGCTTTGCAACCCTTGCGCTGAATGGCAAGGTTGTGCACCCAAATCAGGAGCCATGTGCGCAACGAAACATGAAACAATATATGTTAGGTTCTCCTAGGACAGAATCTGCTCTTGTATTTCACCACTCTGTTTAGAGAAGAAAATAGTTCCTTTTTTAATAAGGGTTAAGGTACTCACATTGACTCATGGATAAATCAACACAAGTGTTTTGTGTCAATTTTTTTTAACTTTCTAGACTTATACATGAGTATAAACAATACTTGAAGTAAGCATTAAAGCTCCAGGGTGGAGAATGTTGAGGGCTTCACCAGATTATTAGAGATCCCAGGATTGCATAGGAAAGAACCAAGACAGTTACAGTCCCATCACTATCCTTGTTGTCCTGTTTTGTCTTTCAAGAACAGCCATAAAACACTGTGGTAAGTAAATGAAAACTGCTTTACTTCAGCAAAGCATAAAGTACAGCACACTCAGTGGAATAATGCAAAAGGAAGCATGGAAGTCTTAGGACAAATACAATTCTAAGTCTCTGATAAATCCCCAAATCAAATAGTAGTCTTACTTCAGACAAAGAAACAGCAATGAATCCATATGCAGACTCGAAGCAGGCACAAGGGGAGCGAAGGCATTAGAGTCAGTTTGTTACCAGTAAGAGCTGGCTGCACCTGCTTCTGCTTTATAGCCCGGAGTCCCCTCACAGCTGCTAGGGCAGTTCCCAATTACTCCGCTGCATTTCTGGAAGCTAATCTAGCTGAACAACGTCTCTGCTCTGTTTCCTTTCACCTCTCCTGAAATGTGGGTACTTGCAAAATCTCCTCCTCAGATTCCAACTCAACCTCGGATTCATGAACACTTTCCTGCTCCCCTTCCTCTTTTGAAGAAGATGAATCCCTAACACTTGCGTAGTTACGGATACAGCACTATACTAGGCAAGCAACAGGTTTCTGGGTTTGCCATATAGTCCTGTGACAGACCAGCCACCTGTGTCGCACTGAATGCAACGGCTCTCCTTGTCCTTTCCTCTCATCCTTTGTGAGATCCCTCTCCCTTTGATTTCGCTGACTCCGGTGCCAAGCTCCAATTGCTAACAGCTGATTAAATGGCATAATTTCTATGCAATGATCCCGAGGCTTTGGGAAAGAAGGAAGAAAGAGAAACATGACCTGACCTGCTTAACCTTGTCTGACCCAGCCTCCTTCCTTTTCTTCTCAGTGACACTCTTTAATGGAATCTGTCAGAGGAAAGCAGCACGGCGGTGGGGGGAATGCAGTCCGTCCATCCACATGCTTCAGCATCTTGTTTCAGTTAAGTGTTTCCTTAGAGAGAGTGTCCAACTCTCTGCACAATAGCAATGGCCACATTATTTGGAAACTGCTTCAATATATATATATATATATATATATATATATATATATATATATATATATATATATTGCAAGGAAGAGGGACAAAAGCAGAACAAGACAAAATTGGCGGGACAAGACAATTTGCGAAACAGCCAGAATTCAATGTCACATAGGCTGGGTATTTTTAATTGCTGCTTTTACTCCGCAGGCTTGCTTCTTTGATGGCTTTTATGCAGCACGCCACCAAGGTAATGCTTGAACTTACAACAGAGAAGTCAAATAATCAAAGCATGAATACAGGTTGTAATTAGTCAACAGCAGCTCCGTTTGGGAGGTCATTTGGATGGTGGGAAAACATTTTGCAGCTGCAAATGAAAGGCCCTGCTTGGAGGCGGGTTCGAAGAGCTAGCTTGATTCCAGTGCTCTGCCTTGTTGCTATCCACATCTAGTGTCCTGTTTTCTCCAATTTCTGAATATTTAGTATATTTAGTATCCTCTCTCCTCCAAGTCAACACATTCGTGCATGCTTTGCCTCTTTCTTGACATCTTTCTCTTCCTCCAGTCATACCAGCTCTCTGTTTCTTCTGCTCCCTATAGAAGGAATGCCATTCGACACTACTTGAATTGCCATGATTCAATGCTATGGAATAATGGGATTTGTAGTTTGGCGATGCACCATCTCTCTCTGGAAGCAAAGGCCAAAGACCCAAGCATCTTTAGTTACAAAAACATCAAGTAGCAGGAGATTGGAAAGTCTTCTCCTGAGACCTTGGAGAGCAACCACCAGTATAGCTCATGCTGACTAAATGATCAACAACCTGTCCTGATATAAGGAAGTGCTCATCCTACACAACCGATGTCTTCTGAACAACAAGAAAGCAAGCCTGCAATTTCGTACTTGAGAAGCTTCAACTTTCCAATTTTCAGGTGCCAGATATTCTTGGATAACCATGTTGTTGTTTTCAAAAAGTTGAGCAGGCTGTTCTCTTGGAAGAGGCAGACGACGTTAACATTTACTGTGCTGCTGGATTTCAACCAGCAGGTTGTTGACACTTATTTGCTTCTCTGCATCATTATCTGCAGTTTATCGTTTCCTATCAATCTAGCAGTATTTCTGGCTTTGTTCTTGAGTCCCAGGAGGCCAAAAAATTCTCTCCAGATGTAAGAAAGATCAAAACAGCTTCGACTTGATTATGAACATTCTGGATGGATGCTTGTTGTCCTTGGGTCCATCCCTTCCTGGCTATGGACATAGATATTTAACCTCATATGAACCCTCATCATTAGATCTTTATAATTATACATTTGTCTAGTCCGTCTTTCAGCCTTAGAGGAACACAAAAACAACAATAATAACATTATTATAATACTTTATTTTTAACCAGCCCTCTCTCTCTGAGGGGACTCAGGGCGGTATATGGTCCGGGCTGTGGCGCAGCTGGCTAGTAACCAGCTGCAATAAATCACTACTGCCCGAGAGGTCATGAGTTCGAAGCCCGGGTCAGGTTAAGCCCCCGACCATTAAATAGCCCAGCTTGCTGTTGACCTATGCAGCCCCGAAAGACAGTTGCATCTGTCAAGTAGGGAAATTTAGGTATGCTTTATGCAGGAGGCTAATTTAACTAATTTACAACATCATAAAAACTGCCAGCAAAACATGAGGAAAGGAATGAGGAAGTACAGCCACTACTGGACAATGAAGCAACAGCTCCCCCTGTGGCCGGAATCGTGAAGCTGGAAAAAAAATGTTAAATGCCTCTGTGTCTGTCTATATATGTTGTTTGTCTGTTGGCATTGAATGTTTTCCATATATGTGTTCATTGTAATCCGCCCTGAGTCCCCTTCGGGGTGAGAAGGGCGGAATATAAATACTGTAAATAAATAAATAAATAAATAAATAATAGGGCAATCTAGTTCAGCACTCTGGTCTGACATTGGGCAACCATTTGTCATTAAATAATAGTAATAATAATAATAATAATAATAATAATAATAATAATAATAATAACAACAATCTTTATTTCTACCCGAATGAGCATTTGGCGACTAAGGACTTTATCACACAACACTACTTCACTGCAGTTCCGCTATCACTGATAGCAGATACATAATAGGATGAACACCTTCAATGTCATACTTCTGTATGACATCAAAGGATTCTTATTATGGACTGCAATGGATAACTTTATGGAGAAGGAGCTCAATCATTGACATGAGATGCAGCCATGCTGAAGAACTGCGACAATGCAATTCCAGGAATTTTGATCTGAATCGCTATTTCCTTTCTCCCAAACTGTGGTGAAAGAAGTCAACTCGGCATTCATTCCAGTGCCCTCGATATCACATTTAACGAAGCCGAATATTATTATTGTTTTTGTCCAGTTTTATGGGCCAATTCCGTTCCCTCTGGCCCCAGGAAGCCATTCACCCCTTGCCCTCCATTTAGGCACACTCTTTAAAGCAATTGGGGCTCAACAGCTATGCGCAAGAGCATTCAGCCATAAAAACATACATCCTGAATAATTGATCAGGGCTATATTTAGTAAGGAAAAAAAACCAGCAACAGTGTAGGTATTCAAAACCATTCTTGGAGCTGTAATGAGAATATGAGATGGGTCACACATGTCTTAGTGCTGCCCAGGTCTAGAGGCCACCATGAAAAACATGCAATTTTGAACTATATTATATGAGTCTACACTTACCGTATAATACAGTTTCAAGCTACATTGTATGACTGTGTAGATGGGGCCTAGGAGTGCATCCACACTACACCATTATAACACTTGGATGCCACTTTAAGTGCAGTGGCTCAATTCTTTGGGATTCTGGAACTCATAGTTCCATGAGATGCTTAGCTCTCTGGAATATTAGACTTTAATAATAATAATAATAATAATAATAATAATAATAATAATAGTAGTAGTAGTAGTAGTTTGGGAACATTGGACTATATTAGAAAATGCCTAGAGAAGTGTTCTCTCAAGCAAAAAAAATACTACAGATCACAGTTTTGAAATATTTGAGCATTTTCCTGCATCTTTAACCCTGGCAAAAGTTATGTATTTGGACCTAGAGTTTTCTCCTAATAAGCTTACAAGTGATTCCAGCCCTTGGTTTTTTTATCAACGACCAACTCAAAGGTTTGCAATTCTTGTTTTGTGTTCTTTTTTCTTTGCAAAATTGAGGATTCCTCATAACATGCTGCCATCTCTTGCTAGTTTGTCTTGGACCCAGTTACGGCTACAAAGCGATTGCCCTGCTGTACTGATATTTGCTTTTGGCATGATTTATTGCCAGGAGAGGGATTCTGCCATACAGAATGCAGAAGAAACTCACTTCTGTCTCCAGGATGCTAACAGAATGTCGGC